>NC_092333.1:663950000-664222500 GCF_046630445.1 Rutidosis leptorrhynchoides
AAACCCATAATACATGCTACTCGTTTTATTTTTATTTTTCTGATTTCCCTTCCTATTACACGATTAATACTCGGGATTCTCATAAAAACATATATATATATATATAAAGAGGACAGATATTTTCTTTGCCACTTTATTAATAATTTGCATTTGCAAGTGGGACGATGCTTTAGTAGTGGCAGACAAGTGAGGATGAAGTAAGGGTAATTGACGAATGATTCATGATTCTATGTGTGGTTTATTTTTTTTAAAGTGTACGTTCCATCCAATCTAGCTGGCCAACATGTTTTTAAAGTAATACTAATGGCGTTTACTAGTACACAAGTGGGATTAAATTTGGCCGACAAATTTGGTCACTCAAAAGAAGGGTACGTTCCAATTAAAATAACTTTGATGATTGTGTAGTTATTATAATCCCAAACGAAAACCCCACCTCCCATCAATTCACTCGTTCAATCTTTGTATGTCTGAGAATATACCAAAACCAAACCTTCCTCTTATACTCGTATCTAATTGGACGGATATTTTTCTTCCTTTGAACTAGACAAATGGACCGTATAAACATGTGAGTTGTTGGGCCAACAGGGCTACCCATTTTATTCTGGGCCGTTAACTATTTTTAGTTGGGCCGTTGGACTGATATCGGGCTGTAAGAAACCATCGTCTATTCCTTTTACTAACACTGTACGAGTTCGATTCATTTCCTTCCTACTCCTGGTCGAATGATATAAGAATAGATGATGATATTTGGAAACTGATTAGGAATATGATGATACAAATGATAGGTAGATAGATGATGTGGTTTGGTATGCGATTGGGTTAGCGGGATGTAGCGAGTTCAAACCCGTACTTGAGCATTTTTTTAAGGGCTACTCCTTTGAGGTAGTTATTACTAATACTCTTATTATTATTATTATTATTATTATTATTATTATTATTATTATTATTATTATTATTATTATTATTATTATTATTATTATTATTATTATTATTATTATTATTATTATTATTATTATTATTATTATTATTATTATTATTATTATTATTATTATTATTATTATTATTATTATTATTATTATTATTATTATTACAATAAAAATTATTATTTAAAATACTTATATAAAACATATATAAAAGTATATAAAGATATAAAAATATAACCAATTGAAATAATATATATAGTAATATATAACTTGTTCGATTACGAGTATATGTGTTAATGTATATATAAATGATATAGGTTCGTGAATCCGAGGCCAACCTTGCATTGTCCAGTTTCGTCGTATGCATATTTTTACTACAAAATATCGTATTGTGAGTTCATTTGATTCTCTTTTACTCTTTACATTTTTGGGACTGAGAATACATGCGCTATTTTTACAACTGCTTTATTAAATGCTTTTGAAATACATTTTGAACTGCGAATACATGAAATGCTTTTATAAATGTTTGACGAGATAGACACAAGCAAAACATTCCTCGAATGAATTATGTAGACATGATAATTGCCACCATTGAATTATGTGGATGTGATAATTGCCACAATTGATATGAATATTTTCTCCCTGATTATTATTGCTTGGTAACCTAAGAATTAGGGAACATCACTAATTTTGAGAATTAGTGCACGCCTAATTGACGCGAATCCTAAAGGTAGCTACCGGGTTTAACACCCCCACCCAGAATGTTCACTAGACTGAAGGGCTAGTGGGCGTGGTGTTTAGTACTTCGAAATTTATATGATTATTATACAGACGAGATGTTCTATTTTGAGGATATTATTATCCAAGCCAAGCTATGAAAGAAATGAAAAGTGAATGTTATGTATCTAGAGAATGATTTTATACACAGGTTATGTGTATGTTATTTTTGTGCACGAGATATGTGTACGGTTACTAAGATTTATGAAAGATGATTTCGTACATGAGAAAGGTGTACTGTATTTAAAAGATATCGCATGTACATTACATGTGGGTATAGGATTCGGGCCCATTTGTACCATGCAGCATTTAAATCTTGTGGTCTATCAAAATGATGAAATTTATTGTTTTATGATAAACTTATGAACTCACCAACCTTTTGGTTGACACTTTAAAGCATGTTTATTCTCAGGTATGAAAGAAATCTTTCGCTGTGCATTTGCTCATATTACATGGAGTCGTTCATGGCATATAGAGGTCAGAACCTTGCAATGGGACCAACTGTTGAAGACTTCTTCCAGATGGACTAGAACGGGTCACTACAGTTAGAACTTGGACCCACAAGAGGGTTACCCAAATAACACTTGCTGAAGCGGTGTAAGTAAGCCTTGTTTGTTCAAACTCTAAGTTAGGGTAGAAAGGAGTGAAGAAGTATGGACGGTGGTGATTCCGTGAAGGCTCAGAGAAAAGACACCAACGGCAGCGTTAGCTTTCTGGAGAGTCTACCAGAAAACATTTTTAATAATATTTTTATAAAATCGCTTAAAGAAGATGATGAAGAAGAAACAATTTTGCAGACGCTGTGTTCCGTGGCATGCGTTTCACGAAGACTTAACTCTTCCGTTAACAAAACCATATCATCTATCTCATCCCTCAATCTCTCCGTAAGCTGTTGCTCCTTTTTTTTACTGTGTCGCTCATTATTATTATTTTTACTGTATATACTCTATTTTTTTTTTTTTTTTTTTTTTTTTTTTTGCAAAAAACATAGATGTAATAACAGCATTTTGAACTGAAATTGCAGATCTGATTCATATAATACTCATATTTGATTTTACCGAATACTTCAACCTATTGTGTTTAATTTAGCTATTTTATATGGAGTATTTAAATTTCGTATTTAATTTTACTTATTTATACCAAGTATATTTAAGTGTTGAAGATAACGTGTAGATTATGAATTTTTTCCAACGTGGCTCTTTGGTAACACTTTAGGTTGCCTAAAGTACATTTATGAACACACTTAATAGTTAACATAAATACCAAAGGTTCTTTGGCCAGCCCTCTAACTCTTGAGTTCATGGGGTTTGAGTCTTTGTTTAAGACATTATTCGTGTAAAATTATGTAGGGTGCGTGACGTTCTATAAAACAGTTAACATAAATATGTGGTATGCTTAATCATAGTCATGTTAACTGTAACGTTACTTATTAAAATTCAATTTTTTCAAACTTTTCATTTCGAATGCATTTACTTAATCATCACAGATCACATACTACACATCTAAAAATACACTGATTCCCTCACCACCATCACCCCCCAAGTTTGTACCGCAATCACTCTTTGAGTCTTTGTAGCTGACACTGTTGCGCCTGTATTCATTGTGTGGTTACTAGTTTATATGTATTGACATTTTAGACTTATTTATTCTTCGTGGCAGGCGTTTTCCCTCGATTCAAAAACATTTGCTGGACTTACTAAAAGACTTGGGAAGCTAAAAAAAATCACCTTGAACTGTCTCCGTCTCAATAAGGTTCCATCTATCAAAAGTTTGCTTGGACCAGATGTTGAAGAATTGGTTTTGTTGAAATGTTGTTCACTCCCTTATCACAGAATTCTCGAACATATCAGAAAAACTTGTCCTAATTTAAGGTATACCGGGAGGCCTTCGTTTGATATATTAAGTTAGGTTTCATATAAAAAACAGTAGTGTTTTAGAATTGAGATACATTTTTTTAGTTGTATTCACCATTCAGGGTGCTCACACTTGAAATATCTTGCTATATTGACACACCTGATTACTTTGATGAGTATATCTCAAATATACTTGAAAGATGTCGATGCATGGAGGTAAATGGGAGTATATATACCAATACTTAATTAAAGTTTTCTATTTGTTACTATTATTTTATTTTGTATTTTTTTTATTATGTATCACAATCACAATTGTTTGTCACTTCAACAGGCCCTAAGTATTAAAGCAGTGGGAGGAGATTTTTATAAACATCCACTTGACTTGACTGACATCTACAAGGAGCTACCAAAAAGTGTCAAGGTTCTTAAGATAGAGCCGTTTACTGTATTGGATACTTCTAGTTTTGCGTACATGATTAAATTCTTCCATAGTCCTTGTCCAACCTATGTACTAACATTGACAAACTTATCTCTAGTTCTAAATCACATTACCGATCCTTTTCTTCACTCCATTGCGAATTCTCTTCCTATATTGGTTGAGTTGGATCTTGAAGACGATCCAATATCTAAATTCCCTGATGACATGTTCGACGAAGGGGTTCATGTTAGACTGCAACAACAAAAGAAGTCAACATTAGTCAAATAACCAAAAATGGTTATTTGACTTATTAGGATCAGATTGTATTCTCATCATTTCCCTTTTGAGAAAAGTCACAAGGGCACCTTAGCAACAACATACATAGCAACGGATATATCTGCAGACAAAGCAACCTTTCCAATTTAGTAAAGGGGTTCCAAAAGTTATTATGGAGCCATCCTTGTTCTAGAAATAGCTGTTAACTTTTTTAGAGTATAAATACACTACTCTTGTGTAATTGTAAAGAACACAATAGTATCAATTCAAGTTGTTAAACTGATCAATACACATTTTATCATTCCAATATAATTATTCAGTTCATATTTGTATCGATTTAACAGTTCACTCACTAGTTCATTGTAGAAATCTGACTAGCCTCTCTCTAAAATGACCTGTACACAAGTTCAATGAGACGACCGATGCGGGCATACTTTTTCTTTTGAAAGGCTGCAAAGGATTAATCTCAGTTCGACTTGGTGGATTTGCTCAAGTTACTGATGCAGGTTTCACATCCATTCTAAATTCGTGTTTGAATTTGAAGAAGTTTGAGATTCAACGTGCTCCACTTTTGACAGACTTAACATTCCAAGATGTTAGCAACATTTGTAACTCCCTGGTAGAGGTTAAATTGGAAGCGTGAGATTCTGTTACCAGTAAAGCAGTCCGTAAACTGACGACATGTAGCTCGCTAGAAGTTGTTGATTTAATTCGCTGCGAGAGTGTAGGAGATTCCTGTCTCGACAACATTTCATGGCTTACATTTTTGACGTCTCTAAACTTAGAGGAAATAGATGTTACGGATTCTTGTATCGCGTATCTTGGTAAAGGGAATGCTCCCATTTCACATCTATCTCTAAGAGGCTGCAAAAGGGTAACCGATAAAGGGATAACACTTATGTTAGGCAGTGAAGGAAAAATTAGCAAATGTTTGTCATTTCTTGATCTTGGCGAAATGCCTGGAATTACAGATAACACCATCACCACTGTTGCAGAAGTTTGTATAGGCCTTACAGAACTATGCATCAGAAAATGTTTCCATGTTACAAATGCATCCGTGAAGGCTTTAGCTATAAAGGGAAGTACAAGTACTCAAGTGAATGTAAATGTCTACGAAAGCTTGATCTTTATCGGTGCACTGCATTATCTACTGAATGTTTTGAATACCTTAAAAAGCCTCTATTTTGTGGTTTACAATGGATTGGAATTGGAGAGACTCGATTGATCGGTGTAGGAGATCGTGGGTTTAATAAAGTTTACAGGGAAAGACCATGGTTTACTATTTGCACCAGTGGTTGTGAGGTTAGATGTCATGATAGGTGGGAATACCATAAGTGTCACTGATGTTAAAGCGAAGGGGTATAAAATACTATTAATTTTTACAAGGAAATACTATTAAATACGATACAATTTTACACAAGTTATTTATTTATTTACAGATGGGATATACCTAAATCTTGCTACTACACTATAGGCAGTGTACCTAATCGTAAAGTAGTATAGTTTTTAGTAAGTCCGGTTCGTTCCACAGGGATACGACTTATTTTACACTATATTTTAAACAACTATATTTGTACAAAATATATATTTTTATATATAATAATAATATAAAAGGGGGTTTACCGTTTAATGACCGGTTTGTCGATTTTATATTTTAAGTCATAATTAAAACCTAATGAAAAATATAAATGACGATAATTTAAATGCGATAATTAAAAGTGCAATAAATAAAATGACAGTAAATAAAAGTGCGATGAGATATAAAATAAAGGAATTATGCTTATTTAAACTTCCGTAATCATGATGTTTGACGTGTTGATTTTAGTTTATTACCATGGGTTAATTGTCCTTTGTCCTGGATTATTCGATATGTCCATCTGGTTTTTGTCCATAACAGTCCATCAGTCATAAATATAAAATGCGAGTGTCCTCGTCAAATTATTCTTATATCCGAAGTCAAATATTCCAACTAATTGGGGACTTAAACTATAATTACACCAATTTTCCTTGTATATAATTCACTCCTATTTTAATAAGTCCATTGACTATTAATCCATTCCCGTGTCCGGTTAAATGAACGATTATTAGTACTTATAAATATCCTGCCCATAGTGTCCGATCGAGTGTATGTGGTTATTTATAGGTACGTCCAATTGTAAATCTTTATATTAAATTAACGAACTATCATTCAATTAAACAAATATAAATCCCATTAATAGCCCATAGTCCAATTTTCACAAGTGTCGTTCTTTTGTCCAAACCCCAATTATGGTACAAAGCCCAATAACCCCATCTTTAATATTTAGCCCAACATCATGATTACTTCGGCTCAAATAATCATAATAATGTAGAGACCCGTCCTAATCCATCTGGACGAAGTCCATATCTATTATAAACGATTCACAACAGTTGATTACATCGCGAGGTACTTGACCTCTATATGATACATTTTACAAACATTGCATTCGTTTTTGAAAAGACAATCTTTCATTGCATCGAAAGTTGACGGCGTGCATACTATTTTATAATATATCTAACTATAATTGACTTAATAATAATCTTGATGAACTAAACGACTCGAATGCAACGTCTTTTGAAATATTTCATGAATGACTCCAAGTAATATCTTTAAAATGAGCTATTGCACAGCGGAAGATTTCTTTCGTACCTGAGAATAAACATGCTTTCAAGTATCAACCAAAAGGTTGGTGAGTTCATTAGTTTAGCATAAATAATCATTTCATAATTTTAATAGACCACAAGATTTCATATTTCCATTTCTCATAAACATACATCCCATGCATAGAGACAAAAATATCATTCATATGGATTGAACACCTGGTAACCGACATTCACAATATGTATATAAGAATATCCCCATCATTCCGGGATCCTCTTCGGACATGATATAAATTTCGAAGTACTAAAGCATCCGGTACTTTGGATGGGGCTTGTTGGGTCCAATAGATCTATCTTTAGAGTTCACGTCAATTAGGGTGTATGTTCCCTAATTCTTAGATTACCAGACTTAATAAAAAGGGGCATATTCGATTTAATAATCCAACAATATAATGTAGTTTCGATCACTTGTGTCTATTTCGTAAAGCATTTATAAAATCAGCGCATGTATTCTCAGTCCCAAAAATATATAGTGCAAAAGCATTTAAAAAGGGAGCAAATGAAACTCACCATAATGTATTTTGTAGTAAAAATACATATAACGACATTGAACAAAAGTAGGGTTGCCCTCGGATTCACGAACCTATATCGTTGGTATGTATATATTAAAACGTATACTCATAATCGAACAATTTATTATATCTTAATTTATATATTATATATTTAATTTGTGTTTATATTCAAAATGGTTATTATTTATATAGTTATATTAATATATCCAAACTTGTTTAATGTTATAATTAAAAATCGATAGTTTGCTATTTGTAAGTATTTATATAAATAATATTAGTAAGTTTGATATATATATATATATATATATATATATATATATATATATATATATATATATATATATATATATATATATAGTTATGTGAAATTTTTAATATATTTATAGTATACGTAATAAATATATTTTTATGTACGAAATATTTATCTACTTAAAAAGGTAGTTTTTGAGTTTAACAAAAGTAATATTAAAAAATATATTGTTTAATAATAATACCTATTTTGATAATAATATTAATAATAACAATATTGATAATACTAATTATAATAATACTTATAATAATAATAACGATAATGATAATACCCTTAATGTGATTAATAATAATAATAATAATACTTTTAATATATTAGGGGTAATAACAGTCATCATAATAACAATATCTAATAATAATAATAATAATAATAATAATAATAATAATAATAATAATAATAATAATAATAATAATAATAATGACATTATTAATAATAATAGTAATGATAATAATGAAATAAAAATAATAAAAATATTAAAAATAATAGAAACTACCTTAAAAGAAGCCTTTAAAAAGAAAACTGCCACGAACGGGACTTGAACTCACGACCTCTCGATTAGCCCCCAACACCCCATAACCACTACTCTGCCATTTCGTTTCTAATTTATTTCGCATATTAATTTCATTTAACCCATCTTTCTGCTTCCTCATTTCTTAACATCCCATCATTATCATATTTAATATCATCATCTATATCATATTTATGTAACTTCATCATCTTAATCTCGACAACATAACCTATCCATTGTCATAAACCAATCATCATCGTCACTTAAATATTGTATGTGTGTGTGTGTCGAATAAGAAAAAAGGGAAGGAACCCGATGAATGAAATTCGGCCCAAGTTGTCTCAAGACCCCAACAACACAATATTAAAAGCCCAACAAAACCCATGGCCCGACTGGGTAACTAGATCACGGCCCATCAATAAAATTTCGTGGGCTTCTTTTGGTTTGGTAGCATAACTCTCAATTGGCAGAAACATATATAACGAGAAAAAAAAAAAAACGATCCAAAAATTTAATCAGTCGATTCATTTTATAATACAAAGGTGTCGGTGGATTTTAGAATCCAAAGTTACATCTCCACCTTCTTTTATACCCTCATCATTGATCAAACAACATAATCATCATCCTCACACATATCACCATCGACTTCATCATTTTTTGAAACAGAAATATAAGTGTATCTTGTAGCATCGTTAGGAAGAAGCAGGAGTGTATAGCAGCTGTAGAAATAATGATGAGTGTGGTGGTTCGACAAAACAAACAGTAACAGTCGGGTACTATGTGTTTCATCGGTGGTTCAAGGTGGTGGCGATGGTGGGTTTTGAACTTTTGAGTGATAAATTCTTGGACAAAAACAGAATGAAACACGCAGGTGGTTTGCAATCGACATGGTGATGGTGGTGATTGAGAATAGAGCAAGAGAGAGATAAAAGGTGGCATGGTGGGAGATTTACGGAAAGTCTTTAAATATGAAGATGGAGATGGCGGATCATGGGTGGAGGATGGTTGTAGGTGATGGTTCTTAATGGTTTTAAAAGGTGGTGTTGGAGTGGTGGTTCATGGTGAACGTACAGAGGTGTTCATATGGTTTCTATGAATTCACGAAAGAAAGAAAAGTATAAGAAAGATGGTGAACGATGGTATCTCAAAGCTTGAATGAAAGTGATGTTGAAAACTCGATGTTGGTGGATGCTTGTGGTCGAGGTTTGGCAGGAAATGTTATGAACAGAGGTCGACGTTTAATTTCTTTAAAATTCGGTTTTAATCCCAATTGTATTGTAATGATATAATTATATATAGTTAGAAACCAATTATTTGATGTAGTAACCTAATTGTTTGTATTAAAACTTGATTTGGACTCATAACAAATTTGGGGTCTGATTGGTACGATCAGGAAGAAAAATAATAAACAGATATCTACTTTCCAATTGATTCGTACAATTTACTGTAGGTGACAACTAGCCATTTGGAGACAAAAACAAAACGAATAAAGTTTAGATGGGGATATGTAACAAACTCAATCCCTGTATCTGATTCTTATAAATTTAACTTAATTAATATTAGTAATTAATTAATTAAATATATATATATATATATATATACACATATTTATAAATAATTATAATTTTTGTTAATGAGTTAGTAATAATAATACAATTAATTAATGATAATAATATCAAATAATACTAATGATAATTAACTAAAATCATAATTTATTAATGTCAATATTAATAATAACAATATAATTTATAGTTTTTATAGCGGTACTTATAATAATAATGAATAAATAAAATTTGTAACAAAGATAATGATAATAATATAACTATTTTAAGAATAATAATTTTAATGATCATGTTATTAATAATATCGACACTATCTAGTAATACAATAATACTAATAGATAATATTAATAGCATATCAATAACATTTATAATACTACTACAAATAACGATAATCATCAGAGTAATAATAATAATAAGTCACAATAATAATAATTATATTAATGTTGATAATAATATTTATATATATCAAATTTCATATCTATATTTTAATATAGTAATAATAATAATACAAGTATTGATATTAAAAGTAATAACAATATATCAACTTTAATATACTGATATTACATTATTATAGATTAGGTAATATGACTATTTATTATATCAGGAAATTTATTATATATATATATATATATCTATTTACATTTTATGTATACACAGTAGGGTAATTGCATAAATGAAATAGTCCAAAATTTTTAAAACTCAACATTACAAACTTTGCTTATCGTGTCAGAAACATATAAAGATTAAAGTTTAAATTTGATCGGAAATTTTCGGATCATCACAGTACCTACCCGTTAAATAAATTTCGTCCCGAAATTTGAGTGAGGTGGTCATGGCTAACAATAAAAATATTTTCATGACGAATATGAGTTGATAACTTGAGTTTTATCATCATTGAGTAATATGAATAAAAAAATAATTCGATTATTCGAAGAGTATGAATGAAGCTCTCACCAAAGAGTGAAATAGGAAAGTAAAGATTCATCTTAACTTTTGACAGAGTCAGGGTTGAATTTAGAAAATAAGATGCGTCTTAGCTTTTGACGTTGTTTTGCTTGAATTCCCACTATAAATGAACTTCTTTCGTTCCAATATTTTCATCATCCCTATACCTTCATTCTTAACTCTTACTTCTAAAAGATTTTGAAAACGCTTCATCCAGTTCTAATCCTTGATATATTCCTAATTATCATTTCTGTCATCCTTCTTTTCAATCTTCCACTAGAAGAATCTGTTTACTCCTACTGTTACCTTGGGGTAATACTATTCTTAATTATATTATGTCTTTATATTGTTATTCGTATTAATATCCACGGTTTGTAACCTCCGTGTTGTTATTGGGCTTTATATTTTCTCTTATATTTTGGAGCTTTGTCCCTTCGTTTCTTCTTCTTGCGATTAAACACCGCTTGTAATGGTTCAGAATTCGTAGATATAAACTTTGGAATGAACATTGTTAATGTTCTAAGAAGGAAATCGAAATGGCACGATTTGATTTGTCAAATTACCAGAATCACTGAGAATAGAACTATCAAGAATATATTTTCTTGATATGTTCGGAGGTGAAGTAGAATGAACGAGTCGTGTAACATGGCACATGATGACGTTATGATCTGTGAATCATCACATTCCATTAGAAACTCAGCATGACCTACTGTAATATAATCACGTTGATCAAGTGTCATTATATTATACTAACTCATGCATCAATTCCCAACACTACTTCAAAAAAACATTCATAATTTAAACTCGAATTTAAAAAAAAAAAAAAATTAGAAACTAAAGTAGTTTCCTTTATGATGTAATATAGATAGCACGAAAAGATAAATAATTTTGGACGAGAATATTTATGAAAATATCTTCAGAAATATCGAAGATATTTATGATGATATTTTGGAGTTTCTTAGTTCGATGGTTGATGAGGAAGATTTTCCGCAAGATTTTAACATGAGTACGGAGCAAGATATTCATTGAAGGTTTCATCGGATCCAGAATTACCTGGATTCTTTGAATATATGGTATGGTCCTTGTATTTGTCCTTGGTCTCCTTTGTGGTTAGCTCAATCCGTTTTTCAGTTTCAACTTTTCTGAGCTTTTCCAACATACTATTTGTTATCATCAAACTTTCGATGATTAAGGTCGCTTTTGGTTGTCTATGGTTTCTGTTGCTTCATTCAGCTTTTTCAACATTCAGAGTATTGATTTGTGACTGAGTGCTTTTCAGAATTTTCAGAATGAGAGATCATAATTCTAAAAGATAAATGTCATACATATAACTGTTGATGTAGATATGCTGTGAGTTTTCAAAGTACTGATTGTTGATTCCTGGTAATTGTTATGGCAGTTCTCGTTACAAGATGCGGATGAGTACATGACGAGACTTCAATAGATAAATATAGTGATTTGTTGGAGAGATTTAAACTAAGGAGCAACGAGGTTACTGGTACGTCTGCTGGTAATATGATGGAATATAAAAGGTTCCCCTGTAACAATAAAAGAGCACGCATATATATCAATGTTATAATAAGGTTGTTTTGATCGAAAATCGAAGTTGATTTGCTGGAGCTGTGACAAAATTGACTAATTTGGAAAGAGATTGCAAAGTTAGTTTCGATAATAATAACGCTAAAGGAATTAGTACAGCTATGCGTTAAACGTTTACTCAGTTTTCGAGAATTTTTCAAGTGCATACTATATGCATAAATCTTTTCTTCCATAGATGAAGTACGGTTGGTTCATCTTCTCAGTTGTTTCTTAATTGAGAGGTTTCAAGAATCATGAAAGATTTAAACGCAGATTGTAATCGTCGAGATACAAATGAAGTTTAAGATGAATTCAAGTGTCAACTTGAAGAATTGTTTAGTTTCATATGTTATAATCAATATTTTAATTCATTTTAATTGTCCAATGTTATTAGTCCACAGTCGATAGTCCATAGTTGACAGTCCAATAATTCATGTATAGTTTAATATATAATATTCGAATTAATTAATACGTGTCGTGACCCGTATACGTCTCAGACTCGATAACAACTCAAACTATATGTATTATTGTAGAATCAACCTCAACCCTGTATAGAGAACTCGATCATTACTGCATATAGAGTGTCTATGGTGATTCCAAATAATATATATAGATGCGTCGATATGATATGTCAAAACCTTGTATACGTGTCCCGATATTTAAAGTGCGTAAAATAAATAACAGAAAAAATTAAATAACGATAAATAAAGTGCGTAAAGTAAATAACAGAAATTTAATGACGATAAATAAAATTGCGAGAATGTAAATTGCGATAAACAAAATGTAATCAGTTAGCTAGGAACAGTTAGCTAGGATTTTGTTAGCGTGGATTCTTAACAAAATTTCTCATAGTTAATTTGTTTGTTTCTAACAAATTTTATTTTGTCCAATGTTTTCTTCATTATGCCACTTATTGGATTCTGATAGGTCAAAATCCGAATATGAAATTGAATTTGAATGAAAATAGTTGTTCTTTGGTAAACGGATACGTATATGTGTAAATTTGAGCAGTGTTGTTAATGACTGCTGAATCTTAATTGAAGAATGTACAGTGTAACTTATTAATGTGAAATATAAATATTCCTCGGGTATTACCTACCCGTTAAAATATTTTCACCATTAACAGTTTGTACAATAAGAATTTTAATTACAATCTTTATGAAAACATATATACATATTTATTTTCTTCAGACGTAATTATGGATTTAATGAGTCAATATGATATTAAACTCATCAGATTTACGGCTAGAACTAAAGTACATAATCTCCGAAATATTAGAGATTACATAATCACCATGAAGGACGAAGATAGTTTATGTAGAACGATTCGTAAAATGATTCGTAGAACAATGATTATGCTTGAGGTATAGATTGCGAGGTTGAGACGTGTCATGTTGTTGTTGTTGTTGTTGGTACTCCTTGGTATCCATGGTGCATATGACGTTGATGTTCGAGGCATAGATTAAGATGTTGAGGTGTGGGATGCGGATGTTGATGTTGGTGGTGGTGATGGTACTGTTGACATTGGTGGTGGTACGGGTTATGCTGCTGGTGCTGCTGCTGGTGTTTGTAACCTTCGCACCATATTCTCTAAAGCCACTACCCGAGCGCGAAGCTCGTTGACTTCTTCTATTACACCAGGGTGATTTTCAGTTCGGACTAGCGGATAAATATAATCTAAAATTTGGTATAGTATATAATCGTGGCGAGATACTCTGGAAATGAGAGAAAATATGGTGTTTCGAACAGGTTCACCTGTAAGTGCTTCAGGTTCCTTGCCAATAGGGCAATGTGGCGGATGGAAAGGATCACCTTATTCTTGTCTCCAATGATTGAGGAGGCTATGAACCCATCCCCAATTCATCCAGAATAGATGATGACTAATTGGTTGATCCATTCCGGTCACACTGCTTTCGGAGCTTGAGTAGGATTCCATTTCGGAATCCGAGTGACTTGAACTAATGACGAATTCCATTTCGTACGAGTGAATAAAGAATTTTTAGATATGAAATGATTTTCTGGCTAACGGATGGTATTCTTAATTACATAGAATATCCATATATATAGGACAAAAGGTTTCGTAGATTACGGAGGAATTTACGGGATACGCCAGGTAAGGTTTACAGTAATAGATACGCTAAGATATGAATCTTGTCTATACACTATTCATGCAATCAATGCAGCAAGATGTGTCTAGACTAAGAATGATAAGCATATAATTTTCGACACAAAAAGATAAGCAAAACTTTTTGACATGCAGACCAGGTCGAAGTCCAGACTCACTAATGCATCCTAACGACTACTAGTTAGACACACTAATGCAAGACCTGGTTCGCTACGACCACCGCTCTGATACCAACTGTAGAGACCCGTCCTAATCCATCCGGACGAAGTCCATATCGATTATAAATGATTCACAACAGTTGATTACATCGCGAGGTACTTGACCTCTATATGATACATTTTACAAACATTGCATTCGTTTTTGAAAAGACAATCTTTCATTTGCATCGAAAGTTGACGGCGTGCATACTATTTTATAATATATCTAACTATAATTGACTTAATAATAATCTTGATGAACTCAACGACTCGTATGCAACATCTTTTGAAATATTTCATGAATGACTCCAAGTAATATCTTTAAAATGAGCTATTGCACAGCGGAAGATTTCTTTCGTACCTGAGAATAAACATGCTTTCAAGTGTCAACCAAAAGGTTGGTGAGTTCATTAGTTTAGCATAAATAATCATTTCATAATTTTAATAGACCACAAGATTTCATATTTCCATTTCTCATAAACATACATCCCATGCATAGAGACAAAAATATCATTCATATGGATTGAACACCTGGTAACCGACATTCACAATATGTATATAAGAATATCCCCATCATTCCGGGATCCTCCTTCGGACATGATATAAATTTCGAAGTACTAAAGCATCTGGTACTTTGGATGGGGCTTGTTGGGCCCAATAGATCTATCTTTAGAGTTCGCGTCAATTAGGGTGTCTGTTCCCTAATTCTTAGATTACCAGACTTAATAAAAAGGGGCATATTCGATTTAATAATCCAACCATAGATTGTAGTTTCGATCACTTGTGTCTATTTCGTAAAGCATTTATAAAAGCAGCGCATGTATTCTCAGTCCCAAAAATATATAGTGCAAAAGCATTTAAAAAGGGAGCAAATGAAACTCACCATAATGTATTTTGTAGTAAAAATACATATAACGACATTGAACAAAAGTAGGGTTGCCCTCGGATTCACGAACCTATATCGTTGGTATGTATATATTAAAACATATACTCATAATCGAACAATTTATTATATCTTAATTTATATATTATATATTTAATTTGTGTTTATATTCAAAATGGTTATTATTTATATAGTTATATTAATATATCCAAACTTGTTTAATGTTATAATTAAAAATTGATAGTTTGCTATTTGTAAGTATTTATATAAATAATATTAGTAAGTTTGATATATATATATATATATATATATATATATATATATATATATATATATATATATATAGTTATGTGAAATTTTTAATATGTTTATAGTACACGTAATAAATATATTTTTATGTACGAAATATTTATCTACTTAAAAAGGTAGTTTTTGAGTTTAACAAAAGTAATATTAAAAACTATATTATTTAATAATAATACCTATTTTGATAATAATATTAATAATAACAATATTGATAATACTAATTATAATAATACTTATAATAATAACGATAATGATAATACCCTTAATGTGATTAATAATAATAATAATACTCTTAATATATTAGGGGTAATAACAGTCATCATAATAACAATATCTAATAATAATAATAATAATAATAATAATAATAATAATAATAATAATAATAATAATAATAATAATAATGACATTATTAATAATAATAGTAATGATAATAATGAAATAAAAATAATAAAAATATAAAAAATAATAGAAACTACCTTAAAAGAAGCCTTTAAAAAGAAAACTGCCACAAACGGGACTTGAACTCACGACCTCTCGATTAGCCCGCAACACCCCATAACCACTACTCTACCATTTCATTTCTAATTTATTCCGCATATTAATTTCATTTAACCCATCTTTCTGCTTCCTCATTTCTTAACATCCCATCATTATCATATTTAATATCATCATCTATATCAAATTTATGTAACATCATCATCTTAATCTCGACAACATAACCTATCCATTGTCATAAACCAATCATCATCATCACTTAAATATTGTATGTGTGTGTGTGTCGAATAAGAAAAAGGGAAGGAACCCGATGAATGAAATTCGGCCCAAGTTGTCTCAAGACCCCAACAACACAATATTAAAAGCCCAACAAAACCCATGGCCCGACTGGGTAACTAGATCGCGGCCCATCAATAAAATTTCGTGGGCTTCTTTTGGTTTGGTAGCATAACTCTCAATTGGCAGAAACATATATAGCGAGAAAAAAAAAATAAAACGATCCAAAAATTTAATCAGTCGATTTATTTTATAATACAAAGGTGTCGGTGGATTTTAGAATCCAAAGTTACATCTCCACCTTGACCCCTCCACCTTCTTTTATACCCTCATCATTGAGCACACAACATAATCATCATCCTCACACATATCACCATCGACTTCATCATTTTTTGAAACAGAAATATAAGTGTATCTTGTAGCATCGTTAGGAAGAAGCAGGAGTGTATAGCAGGTGTAGAAATAATGATGAGTGTGGTGGTTCGACAAAACAAACAGTAACAGTCGGGTACTATGTGTTTCATCGGTGGTTCAAGGTGGTAGCGATGGTGGGTTTTGAACTTTTGTGTGATAAATTCTCGGACAAAAACAGAATGAAACACGCAGGTGGTTTGCAATCGACATGGTGATGGTGGTGATTGAGAATAGAGCGAGAGAGAGATAAAAGGTGGCATGGTGGGAGATTTACGGAAAGTCTTTAAATATGAAGATGGAGATGGCAGATCATGGGTGGAGGATGGTCGTAGGTGATGGTTCTTAATGGTTTTAAAAGGTGGTGTTGAAGTGGTGGTTCATGGTGAACGTACAGAGGTGTTCATATGGTTTCTATGAATTCACGAAAGAAAGAAAAGTATAAGAAAGATGGTGAACGATGGTATCTCAAAGCTTGAATGAAAGTGATGTTGAAAACTCGATGTTGGTGGATGCTTGTGGTCGAGGTTTGGCAGGAAATGTTATGAACAGAGGTCGACGTTTAATTTCTTTAAAATTCAGTTTTAATCCCAATTGTATTGTAATGATATAATTATATATAGTTAGAAACCAATTATTTGATGTAGTAACCTAATTGTTTGTATTAAAACTTGATTTGGACTCATAACAAATTTGGGGTCTGATTGGTACGATCAGGAAGAAAAATAATAAACAGATATCTACTTTCCAATTGATTCGTACAATTTACTGTAGGTGACAACTAGCCATTTGGAGACAAAAACAAAACGAATAAAGTTTAGATGGGGATATGTAACAAACTCAATCCCTGTATCTGATTCTTATAAATTTAACTTAATTAATATTAGTAATTAATTAAATATATATATATATATATATATATATATATACACATATTTATAAATAATTATAATTTTTGTTAATGAGTTAGTAATAATAATACAATTAATTAATGATAATAATATCAAATAATACTAATGATAATTAACTAAAATCATAATTTATTAATGTCAATATTAATAATAACAATATAATTTATAGTTTTTATAGCGGTACTTATAAAAATAATGAATAAATAAAATTTGTAACAAAGATAATGATAATAATATAACTATTTTAAGAATAATAATTTTAATGATCATGTTATTAATAATATCGACACTATCTAGTAATACAATAATACTAATAGATAATATTAATAGCATATCAATAACATTTATAATACTACTACAAATAACGATAATCATCAGCATAATAATAATAATAAGTCACAATAATAATAATTATATTAATGTTGATAATAATATTTATATATATCAAATTTCATATCTATATTTTTAATATAGTAATAATAATAATACAAGTATTGATATTAAAAGTAATAACAATATATCAACTTTAATATACTGATATTACATTATTATAGATGAGGTAATATGACTATTTATTATATCAGGAAATTTATTATATTTATATATATATCTATTTACATTTTATGTATACACAGTAAGGTAATTGCATAAATGAAATAGTTCAAAATTTTTAAAACTCAACATTACAAACTTGGCTTATCGTGTCAGAAACATATAAAGATTAAAGTTTAAATTTGATCGGAAATTTCCGGGTCATCACAAATAATAACTTAAATACGAGACATTAATTTAAAAAGGAGAACATAACTTACATTGAGTATTTATCGCGTAGTGTTATACGGACAGAACTTCGACTTCAAAACCCGTAATTAACCGTTACATTAACTTAAACTAACTAATATAAAACTAAACTAATTTATATTATATATATATATATATATATATATAAATATTATATATATATATATATATATATATATATATATATATATATATATATTACAGAGATAGAGAGTTTGATTTTTTTTGTGTATAGAACTCGGCCAGAATTCGCTGCATTTATAGGACATTTCTGAAACAGACTGCTCCGCGAGTGCGGAGGTTTAAGCCTTCACAGCTCCACGAGTGCGGAGGTCAGGAATCCAGCTCACCAATTTTTGGCCATTTGCTTGTCGACGTTTTATTTAAATATATATAATATATAAATAATTTATATAATTATTTAAATATTATATTATATTCTTGTGCATAGTTTACTCATAATTTTTAGTCCGTTGCGTTGGGCGTTGATAGTTGGCTCAGGTCCCGGTTCCGAATTTTCGAACGTCCTTTCGTATAATTTAATATCTTGTACTTTGCGTTCCGCAACTTGTACTCTTGTCATTTTTAGACGTTTCTTACCAATAAATTGAACCACTTGGATTGTATCTTGTACATTTGAGCTTTTTGGACGTTTGCGTCTTCAAATCTTCATTTTCGCCTTTTGTCTTCGCACTTATTTATTTAAACGAATATTACTTGAAAATAGAACAATTGCAACTGAAAACTTTACATATTGGAAAGATATTGCTACTAAATATATGTTCATTTGGAGCACTATCAAATATCCCCACACTTGAACGTTGCTTGTCCTCAAGCAATACAGAACTTGAAATTAAATCACACGAATCACTTCTTTATTCTTCACACTTTATACATCTGTGATTTTGATACGGCGGTATAAACAATGATAGTAACATTGTGGTTTACAGTCACACATGACTATAAAAATTTAGATCCTTTAAGGAAATTGGATCTTTATGAAAACATTTGATCTTTTGAAAATTCAATCTAGCTTTTACCCTAGATAAGTTTTTCGGAATAACCCTTCACCAGTGTTTGCAAAATATATTTGTGGATCAATATTTTGGCTAAAAACATTTAGGTTCGTGTAATCCACTGCTATCCTTGTATCGGAAAGCACACATCCAGTTTACTTGTTCCGTATATTACCTTTCGGCAAACTACCGTCCGGTTGTAAAGGAAAGCGATGAACAAGAAACTGTTAAGGCAATGTCTAATGACATGCAGATGTTCATGGTCTAAAACGTGTCGAATGCTAGTACTATCCTTTGTAGGAGCAATAGTAAAGATCATCCTATAATTTTTCGGTCTGGCACAAGGTCCTGCCTCCGACCATGCTATGCAACCACCGTTCTTACGGTTGACACTCAATTTGGTTCAGGTGACCTAATGAATTCCAGGTGAATTCATAGGATTTTACATTCAATGGTAATGAACGCATTAAAAATGGGTTTTCAGAAAACAAATCAGTTTTAATTTGATCAAAATATTTTCTCGTTCAAGTTCGAGTTTAGATATCATTGAATTCCATGAGTTTGTAATTCTCAATCTTTGAGGTCAATCTTAAGGATTGAGTAATATCAGTCTTAAAAGCTGATTTTTGATCTTTAAGGAGATTATCCTTTCTGGGGATCTGATTCATTAGTCTGATCAAGCTAATTTGCATGGTGCCCCCCATTGTACAAGATAAATCTTTCTCATGGTTAGGATAAATCTGACCACTTGGCGACCCTGTTTGATGCTGAGGTCCGTGGATTTCCATGCTGATTTTAAAGATGACTTTTCTAGGTTTTTCGTCAACCTACAGCTGGTCTGGACGACAACTTCATGACCTAAATCAAGAAGCGCGTTTCTTTTTCGGAAGACTTTACTTCCTTTTAACGATGGAATTGATTCATCGTGTAGATCCATCTTTCTTTCAAATATATTATAATAAATCGGGTAAAACTGTTTAGTTTAGTCCAAAGCAAAAGTTTCTTCAATTATTTGTTACATAAATATGTGACATATGTTTAAGATAACTTGATAAATTTTCCCACACTTGGCTTTTATTTTATATCTTAATAAATAAATTCAAGCGTTTTAGTTGTTTCTCAATTTATGTCCTTTTCGCGGTAACAATAATTTCGGCATTAACACCTAGTTTTATCGTTCATAAATATATATAAACATGATTTTGAATTCATTTAGTTGAAAATTTTGAAAAATTTTACTAGAAGTGGGTAGTCAGTATATAAGACTAGGGCTGTTCTTTGTTATCAGAGAGTACTAGATTCTAATACAACTACTGCGTTACTAGTATTTTTAATGATAACCAAGTGTATAAGTTAAAAATTTTAAAAATCCGAAAGAATTTAACCCCTTCCCACACTTAAGATCTTGCAATGTCCTCATTTGCAAGAAATCAGTAACAATTTAAATTATTGAGGGTGATTAGCGTAGAAAAATGATTAAATTTTACCAAAGTTTCCAAACATATTGGCGTTTGTTTGCTGAATGATAAATGGTGCACATCATTTGTTCATTCCGTCTGTTGATACATCACATTTGTTTTTTCGTTTCGTCGTCAAAATTAATAGCTTTTGCTGAACTTAATGTCAGTCTTTGAAAATGCGCTGTTTTACCCTGTTTTGTACATGAGATAATCTACAAATACATATATACATATTTTTGAAGTTGGGTTTTCACACCACATTCAAAAATTATTAAAATCTAATAAAGTTAGAAAATTATTAAAGCTATTATAATAATAAAATAAGAAATAAGAAATAAGAAAATTAAGAATTAGTAACATTACAATAAAATAAACAAAAATAAAAAATTACGGATGAGGAGGATGGTTCCAGTATGAGTCCCAAGCGTATCCATAGATGCTGTAAAATGCTTGGGCCGGGTCATATGTAGGATATGGTGGTCGGCTCTCTAATGTCCAAGGAGCAAATTCGGGCATAACGATAGGAATGTAGTTTCTAACTACGTGTGTACAATGACTTATGATTTGGCTTTGATGATACTGCCAATCTTGAAATGCTTTTTGTCTAGCCATTTCATACTCGTGTCGAGACATAAAAATTTGCATTTTCGTCATTGGATTACCCCCTCCCGATTGACCTTGCTGTTGATCTCTCTCAACCTGTGGATGCCTGCCATCATAACGTGCTGTCGCGTTGTTTCGTTTTTTTAAGACCTTAGCACCATGATAAACACGCAAATCTATTCTATCGCGGGGTTCTGGTTCTGCCATTAATATTCCCCCTCGACTTCTATCCACACCGAGATATTCAGCAATTAAAGTAATAAATATACCACCTCCTATTATGCTACCACGCCTCATACTCCTAACCATAGTCAATAAATAATAACCCACACAAAAAGGTATACTTACAGCGCGCTGTGGGTCTCGAATACACATGTGGTAAAACAAATCCTGTTCATTTACCTTTTCCTTATTCTTACCTCGTTGTGTAATTGAATTAGCTAAAAACCTATGGATTACTCTTAATTCAGCTCTATCAATATCAAGATAAGAGTATAATCCCCCCGGAATCGGCGATGGCTAGTCATCCTACTCCATACGTCATTCGTATCAAAATTCTCATCCACCCTCCTACCATAAACTATTAACCTCTGACAATCATAAGATGCTAGCTCCTCGGGCGTATATATACGTAAAGCCCGAGCCATATCTAGTAAAGACATATGGCACATCTCCCCTCCAAATAAAAATCTAAGAAAACTACGAGCGGTTAAAGTATCTACCAGATCATTTATTTCAATAGTACATAATAACTTTATACACCATTCTCTATACACAGGTCTACACATGTTGAATAAATGTACCCAATCACTAAAAGTAGAATTACCATACCTTTGAGTAAGTAATTCCCTGATTGGCTCGGCCAATTCCACTACTTCTAATGGTTCTCAATCTATAACTCTGGGTACCTCAACATTATTAGACACAAGGTTGTGTAGGTTCTTTTGATATTTTGGATAGTCTATCCAATATCTATCAAATCTCAAATTCGGATGTAAATCTGCCTCATGAATGTTTGAATATGAAACAATTGGGGGAGGCATATCTTGTCGGTATTGGTTATTAATTTCCTGTTGATCTGCATATTCCGGAGGAGCATTGCGAGCCTGGGATGAAGATTCACCCCTTTCAGTCTGCAAAATAAACACAATTTTTGTGCATCCAAATATGCATTAGTTTTAGCAAAATCATAAATCTAAACAATTACAATGACATGTTTAATCCATATTAAATTCTATATACATTTTCAAAATATTAACAATTCTACACTTTTACAAATATACTTTTACAAAAATGTATATAAAGTTCCTTCACATTTATCTTTTAAAACATGTCAAAAATAATCATTATAACAATTAAATAAGTTCCTCATGGCATTCATATCAATTAAATCAAGTTCATGCAATTTTGGTTCAAAAAGTCCACTTTAATCTTCATAAATCATGTTTAGGATCAAAGTTTTGATCATTTAGCAACCTAAACATGTTACACTACTCAATTTAGCATAAATTAACAACAAAATTTGGCCATAACCTGTTTATATCAAAAAGCCCTAATTTTGCTGAAGAACACAAACCCTAGATTATTCAAAAATTGAAGTTCAAAGCTTCTAATCATGTTAAATAGCATCAATCTAGGTTATACAAGCATAATACACAAACAATTGAAGCATTATTACACTAGAAAGCATCAAATTCGAATTAGGCATAAAATTGTTCAAGAACACTAAAAATTCGGATTAAATGGTGTTTAGGTGTAGAAATTTACCGATTTCCTTGAGTAATTCCTTGATAATAGTCTCCTCATTGTGATTTTATGAAAGATTTGATGAAAAATGGTGAAAAATCACGAATTTGGGCGATTTTTTGTGTGTGTTTTTCGCAGAAAATGGGTGTGGGTGGTGTACAAACGGGTCTGTTCGACCAGTTATATTTTTTTCTGGATTTTATAAGCTCCACGAGTGCGGTGGTGGTCTCACTAAAATCTCCGCGAGTCGCGGCTATATTTTTTTTTATTATATAAAACCTTATACTAACAAAACATAAATTAAATTTAAAATTTTATTTTTCCTTTTATTTAGAACGAGGTTGTTTCGGAACGATGTCCTAGTCCGTCCCTCGACAAAATTTTAAAATTTCGTCATTTCAAAACATTGTTTTAAAAGCAAAGATTTTTGGGTTTTTTTTTAATGTTTTTGGCATACTTTAGTTCAATAAGATTAAAAATAATGATAATAAAAGTTCTCGTCCCTCCCTCGGGTAAAGCAATTTCGGTTCAACGACCTAGTCTTCAACTCACGACGAATTTTAAAAATCATATTTTTAACTTAGCAAAATAAAGTAAATTTTTTTTTTAAATTTACACCAAACTTAAATTTAAAATGCATAAAATTAAAAATCCATATTAAAAATTCACACCAAACTTAAATTATATTTTTGTTTTCATACAAATTTATATTAAAAATATTAATTTTTCAAATATTTACAGTTTTAAATATATATTAATTTTAACAAGTTTACAATATTATTTTAATATTAATTTTAAAAACAAAGTAAAAATAAAATTAAAAATCTTTTTGGTCTTTTATCCCACTTTAATCAATCAAATATTATCAAAAATATACGCCCCTCTTTTCGGTAAAGTAATTTCGGTTCCATGACCTAATTTAACTCATGATGAATTTTTGAAATATTTTGGTTGATTGATTAAAGATATTTATACCTTAAGAATAAACGGTAAATTTCGCAGTGATGTAGTAAATTTTTGTATGATATCAATAATTTCGGTCGCAAGACCTAATTTTATCGAATATCAATTTAATACTTTATAGCGAACAAATTAGCGTTTATTATCAAAAGGTTAAAAATAAAAATAAAAATAAAAACTGTACAAACTTACCAGTGAGATAGTATTCTTAGTGATATGCTCTAGCCCACTCATAAGATAGTCGGACTAATTGATTTTCCATAGCTACATAGGCGTAACCTCGAGCATTCAGTGTTTTTTCTTCTAAACATATGAACGGTCCATCTCTGCATAAAGTAACAAATTCGGTATTGGAATATGTTTGATTCGTCGAGCATTTTCCTTCGTGTGACCATTTTCCGCATTTGTGACATCTTTCAAGGTGTCGTGCTCTTCTTTTCGCTGCGGATTTTGATTTTCCTTTACCAAATTGTAACTTATTATTTTCGCATCTGGATTTTTTTCTTACTCCGTCCAATTTACCTCTGATTAATGATACTATTTCACTTGGAAGTGTGTCATTTTTACGTTTAGTGATCAAAGCGTGTAGCATTAGACCATGGTTTAATTCACAGGAAGTCTTCATCTCATAAAACCTAAAAAAAATAAAAATTCAGAATGGGGGGAGAAGACTAGTTCTTTAGGGTCTGCTAGGGAAAGACCATTTAGGTTCCATTTCCGAGAACTACACGAAAACAAAATATCTAACTCTAACAGAAATACATATTATCCTTTAAAGACTTGAGTCTCCCCACACTTAGTTAGCTGTGGTGTTGAAATTGTGATTAACTTCGTTGTCGACTTCCATTGGACTATCTATGTAATGTTTAACTCTGTGACCATTAACCTTAAATTCAAATCCATTTGAATTTATTAATTCTATTGTTCCGTATGGGAAAACTCTTTTGACTATTAATGGTTCAGACCATCTTGATTTTAATTTTTCAGGAAATAGCTTGAATCGTGAATTGAAAAGAAGAACTCTGTCTCCTTCCTTAAATTCTTTTGAACTTCTGATTCTTTTATCATGCCATTTCTTCGTTCTTTCTTTATAGATTAACGAATTTTCGTATGCTTCATGTCTCAATTCTTCTAATTCGTTTAATTGACTTAACCGTAGACGTCCAGCTTCATGTAAATCAAGATTACATGTCTTCAAAGCCCAAAATGCTTTATGTTCAATTTCTACTGGAAGATGACATGTTTTTCCGTAAACGAGTTTAAAAAGTGTGGTTTCAATTGGAGTTTTGTAGGCTGTTCTAAAAGCCCATAGTGCATCCTCCAATTTTATGGACCATTCCTTCGAATTTGATCCTACGGTTTTCTCTAGAATACGTTTTAAAGCTCGGTTGGTATTTTCAACTTGTCCACTTGTCTGTGGATGATATACGGTGGAGATTTTATGAGTTACTCCATATCTTTTGAGAACTTTCTCAAGTTGGTTATTACAGAAATGAGTTCCCCGATCACTTATTAAAGCTTTCGGTGTTCCAAACCTTGCAAAAAGACGTTTTAAAAAGTTGACTACAACTCGTGCATCGTTAGTTGGGAGAGCTTGTGCTTCCGCCCATTTAGATACATAATCAATGGCTACGAGAATGTAGAGATTATTATGAGATTTTGGAAATGGACCCATAAAGTCAATACCCCAAATGTCAAATACTTCACATACTTGAATGACATTTTGTGGCATTTCATCACGTTGACTTATTTTTCCGGCCCTTTGACAAGCATAACAGGATTTGAAAAGAAGGTGTGCGTCTTTGTAAATTGTAGGCCAATAGAATCCAGCATCATAAACTTTTCTTGCTGTGAGTTGAGGCCCATAATGCCCTCCTGTTGTTCCTGTGTGACAATGGTTTAAAATTTTACTAGCTTCATCTCCGAATACACATCGGCGTATTATTCCATCGGGACAACTTTTAAACAAATGTGAATCTTCCCAGAAATAGTGTTTTATATCACTAAAGAATTTCTTTCGTTTTTGGTACGACAATCTTTTTTCAAGGAATCCACATACTAAGTAGTTTGCATAGTCTACAAACCATGAAATTTCATTATAATCTATCTTCAATAGATATTCATCAGGAAAGTTGTCTTGTATGGCCGATTCATTTAGAACTTCTAATTCAGGATTTTCAAGACCAGAAAGATGATCAGCGGCGAGATTTTCTGCTCCCTTTTTATCTCGGATTTCAATATCAAACTCTTGTAAGAGTAAGATCTAACGGATTAATCTTGGTTTAGAATCTTGTTTCGAAAATAGGTATCTAAGAGCAGAATGGTCGGTATAGACCACCGTTTTAGCTAGAACGAGATATGATCGAAATTTGTCAAAAGCAAAGACAATAGCAAGGAGTTCTTTTTTAGTAGTTGTGTAATTTGTTTATGCTCCTTGTAACGTCTTACTAGCATAATAAATAGGTTGAAATCGTTTTTCAATCTTTTGTCCTAAAACGGCTCCCATTGCAAAATCACTTGCATCGCATATAAGTTCAAACGGTAAATTCCAATTTGGTGTTATCATGATCGGCGCATTAGTGAGTTTTTCTTTAAGAATATTAAAAGATTTAATACATTCATCTGAAAAGATGAATGGAGCATCCTTTTCTAGGAGTTTATTCATAGAAGTGGCAATTTTAGAAAAATCTTTTATGAAACGTCGGTAAAAACCGGCATGCCCTAGAAAACTCCTAACTCCTCTAACATTGGTGGGATGTGAAAGTTTAGCAATTACATCTACTTTAGCTGTATCCACTTCAATTTCTTCCTTTGAAATTTTATGTCCAAGAACGATGCCTTCTTTAACTATGAAATGGCATTTCTCTCAATTAAGAACTAGATTTGATTGTTCACATCTAATAAGCATTCGTTCAAGATTAACTAAACATGATTCAAAAGTATCACCGAAGACTGAAAAATCATCCATGAAAACTTCCATGCATTCTTCTATCATGTCGTGAAAAATCGCCATCATGCACCTTTGAAAGGTTGCAGGGGCGTTGCAAAGTCCAAATGGCATGCGTTTGTTAGCAAAAGTACCATAAGGGCACGTGAATGTGGTTTTCTCTTGATCCTCGGGTGCTATTGGAATTTGAAAATATCCGGAAAAACCATCAAGAAAACAATAGTAACTATTTCCAGCTAATCTTTCCAACATTTGATCAATAAAAGGTAAGGGAAAGTGATCTTTTCTGGTGGCGTCATTTAATTTTCTATAATCAATACAAACACGCCATCCTGTTACAGTCCTAGTAGGAATAAGCTCATTTTCTCATTTGTAATGACAGTCATGCCACCTTTCTTAGGCACGCATTGAACTGGGCTTACCCATGGACTATCAGAAATTGGATAAATTAAACCTGCATCTAGCAGTTTAATAATTTATTTCTTAACAACATCTTGCATATTAGGATTTAGTCTTCTTTGGCGTTGCACATACGTTTTATGACCTTCTTCCATAAGGATTTTATGTGTGCAATACGAAGGACTTATTCCTTTAATATCATGAATCTTCCATGCAATAGCCGGTTTATGAGCTTTTAACACAGAAATGAGTTGAGATTTTTCATTTTCAGTAAGAGAAGACTATATTATTACAGGTAATTCAGATTCACCATGTAAATAAGCATATTCCAAATGGTTTGGAAGTGGCTTTAACTCTAATGTCGGAGGTTCTTCTATCGATGATTTATATCGATATCTGTCTTCTTCTTTTAGCATTTGAATTTCTTCTGTTGTTGGTTCATATCCATTAGCCATAAGTGTAGCTAACATTTCAGTTTCATCAATTGGTTCAGTACCTTCTCCTAAAGAACATTCTCCTGTTCCTTGTAATTCTGGAAATTCTACTAACAATTCTGCATGTGAATCTATAGTTTGAATATAATAACATGTATCATCTGCAGATTGCGGTTGTTGCATGGCTCTATCAACTGAAAAGGTAACACTCTCGTCCTCTATACTTAGGGTCAGTTTCTTACCAAACACGTCTATTATTGCTTTAGCCTTTTTTAAGAATGGTCTTCCTAATATGAGAGGTACTCGAGAATCTTCTTCCATGTCCAGGATAACAAAATCTACTGGAAATACTAAAGTACCAACTTTAACTAGAATGTTCTCCATTATCCCTCTAGGATATTTTACTGATCGATCAGCTAGTTGTATGCTTATTCGTGTTGGTTTCAATTCTCCAAGGTCTAGTTTAGCGTATAGTGAATACGGCATTAAATTTATACTAGCACCTAAATTTGCCAATGCTTCTATTGAACTTAGACTACCCAGAAAACATGGAATTGTGAAACTTCCTGGATCAGATAGTTTTTCTGGTATCTTATTCAACAGCACTGCAGAACAATTAGCATTCATAGTAACAGCCGAGAGCTCTTCCATTTTCTTTCTATTTGTGATTAGATCTTTCAGAAATTTAGCATATCTAGGCATTCCTAAAATCACATCAATGAAAGGAAGATTGACATTTATTTTTTTAAACATATCCAAGAATTTGGATTGCTCGGCTTCGAGTCTTTCTTTTCTCATTTTACTCGGGTAAGGAAGTGGTGGTTGGTATGGTTTAACATAAGGTTTAGCCTTAACTGTGTTATCTTCATTAACCTTTTCAACTACCGGTTCTTTTTCCTTATCTTATTCAGGTTGTGGTTCTTGTGGAGTAGGAATAGTTTCATCAGAAATTACAGGTATTTCAGGTGGTTTAAGTGTAATACCACTTCTTGTGGTAATAGCTTTAGCTGTTTCATTCCGGGGGTTAGCATTTGTATCGCTAGGTAGACTTCCCGGTTTTCTTTCACCTATCAACCTTGCTAGGTTACTTACTTCTTGTTCCAAATTTTGAATAGAAGCTTGTTGATTTCTAAATGCTTGAGCATTTTGTTCATTGGTTTGTTTCTAAGATTTGAAAAACTGCGTTTGAGATTCAACTAGCTTCGTCATCAAATCTTCTAAATTTGGCTTTTTATCATCGGTTTGTGGTGGTTTATTTTGAAAATTAGGTCTTTGCTGATTGTAAGTATTATTGGATACTTGTTGATTGCTAGGACCTTGTTGGTTGTTGTATGGAATATTTCGATTATAATTCTGGTTTTGATTGTAAATTGGTGTTGGCGGTTGATAATTATTCTGATAATTATTTCCAGGCCTTTGGTTTATGTATGAAACATTCTCTCTTTGTTCCATTGTTAGTTCAATACTGAGACAATCTTTGGTCAAATGTGGTCATCCACACTGCTCACAACTAATTCGTATTGAGTGAATATCCTTAGTCATCTTTTCCATTCGTCTCTCGACAGCATCTATCTTTGCGGAAATGGAATCTAAGTCATGGCTAGAATCGGCTCTAGCTGCTTTAGATGATCTAACGATATCTTTTTCTTGGTGCCACTCATGTGAGTGGGAAGCAGTGTTATCAATAATTTTATAAGCATCAGTTGCTGTTTTCTTCATAATGGAACCAGCAGCTGCTATGTCTATGTCTTTTCTTGTAGTGATGTCGCATCCTTGGTAGAATTTTTGTACTATTTGACAGGTGTCTAAACCATGTTGCGGACATCCTCTCAATAACTTTCCAAATCTGGTCCACGCCTCATATAGAGTTTCATTTGGTTTCTGTGTGAACGTAACAATTTCTCCTTGAAGTCTTACGGCTTTAGATGCCGGAAAGAATTATTTAAGAAAAATTTCAACTAAAACGTCCCATGTATCAATCGCCCCTTCAGGTAACGATTCTAACCAATCTTTGGCTTCTCCCTTTAAAGTCCAGGGAAATAACATGAGATATATCTGTTCATCCTCAACTTCTCTTAATTTAAATAGAGTGCAGATCCTATTAAAGGTACGAAGATGTTCATTTGGATCTTCCTTTGGTGCACCACTAAATCGGCATTGATTAGTCACCATGTGTAGAATTTGTCCTTTGATTTCATAATCTGGCGCATTAATGTCTGGTTGAGTAATTGCGTGACCTTGGCCAGTGCGTTTAGCTCTCATTCGGTCTTCCATACTTAGAGGTTCCAGATTCTCCATAATTGAATTTGTTGAATCTGAATCACTATAGGATTCTGATTTAATGGTAGGTTCCTCAACAATCTCCATTTGAATGATTGGTGGTTCTGGAGAAAAGATTAGTGGTTCAGGATCTACGAATTGTCCCTGAATATTCCCCGGATTCTCAATTGTGAGGTCGGGTTCAAAAAATAGATTATCGAAAATTTGAATTGGAGTAATTGGTTGACTGGATGACGATTCTAAAGAAAAATCAACGGCGACAATATTTGCTAGATGTCTTGATCGAGTTACAGGTAGTGAACGTACAAAAGGTGGTGAACGTTTTGCTCGGTGCATTCACTGAATATCCTATTAGTTTTTAAAAAGAAAGAAAAATTATATAAGTTATCCAATTAATAGACTTTCCTGATTTTGCCCACGTTTCGAATAGCCAAAAGATGCAGCAGAGGGGCAGGATTCGTTTGGTCTCAATATAATTGAGTACTGTTTGGCTCCAATAACCCGGTCCACGTACAAATCCAACTATTATTACGAACCAGAAAATATTGATGTCTATCAATTTAACCACTTAAAACAATTTTTCGTTTGAAATTTAAAGAAATATTAGATAAGAAATAGAGAAAATTCTAAGTCCTAAAAACTAGAATGGCGAGAAATAAGAAAGAAAAAGAGCGCGTCGAAAAACATCGAAAAATAAAAGATTGAAAAATAATAGGCGTTGAAAAATAAAAATAAGAAAGTAGCGCGTCGAAACTTAAAAAGGAACTAAAAACTAAAAATTAAAAGTTGTGTCTAAAAATATTAAAGCTTAAAAGAAATACTATATCCCAAATGGCAAAAACTTAAAAAGGAACTAAAAACTAAAAACGCTGTCGTAAAATTCTAAAGCACCTAGATCTTAGTATAAAGAAAAAGCACTTAAGGAATTTTACGGCAAAGCCTAAAAATCTAGAAATAAAAATAACTATGGCAAATACTATATTTAAAACTAAGTACGAACGATAAAAAAATACAAATTATGCTAAAACAAATAAAAAGATACAAAATATAAAAATAAACTTAAAGTTTATAAAATTATAATTTTTATAAAAATATTATTTTTATATTATTTATTTTATAAAAGTATTAATTTTATAAATTAATAAAACTAATTAAACTAAATAAACAAATTAAATAAAACTAAAACAAATTAATTAAATATTTAAAACCTAATTAGGGTTAATAATAATTATTATTATTAATAAAACCCTAAACTGTAATTAATGCGTACTATGTTGACCTGTCAGAGGACCTCCGCGAGTGCGGTTAGTCCCAGTTCAAAAGCTCCGCGAGTCGCGGAGGGTTCAGTTTCAGCTGAGAAAGGTTCGATTTTTATGCAGGATCAGGTTTTTTATTTTTATTTTTTACTTTTTCTGTTTTTCTGTTTTATAAAATATAAAAAATATAAATATAACTTAAATAAAAATTTAATTTTAAAACTAAATTAAAAATACTTATTTACTTTATAAATATTATAAACTCTTAAAAATATAAATATATTATTTTTTTTCTTTTTGTATTTTTATATTTTTATTATTTTTAAAACTTATATTTTTATAAAAAGAACCTAACAAAAACTTCTATAAAAACTTGTTTTTCTCTTATTTTTAGCGTTGCGCTTTCGGCGTTTAAGTTCCCCAGCAGCGGCGCCAAAAACTTGATGTTAAAGCGAAGGGGTATAAAATACTATTAATTTTTACAAGGAAATACTATTAAATACGATACAATTTTACACAAGTTATTTATTTATTTACAGATGGAATATACCTAAATCTTGCTACAACACTATAGGCAGTGTACCTAATCGTAAAGTAGTATAGTTTTTAGTAAGTCCGGTTCGTTCCACAGGGAGACGACTTATTTTACACTATATTTTAAACAACTATATTTGTACAAAATATATATTTTTATATATAATAATAATATAAAAGGGGGTTTACCGTTTAATGACCGGTTTGTCGATTTTATATTTTAAGTCACAATTAAAACCTAATGAAAAATATAAATGACGATAATTTAAATGCGATAATTAAAAGTGCAATAAATAAAATGACAGTAAATAAAAGTGCGATGAGATATAAAATAAAGGAATTATGCTTATTTAAACTTCCGTAATCATGATGTTTGACGTGTTGATTTTAGTTTATTACCATGGGTTAATTGTCCTTTGTCCTGGATTATTCGATATGTCCATCTGGTTTTTGTCCATAACAGTCCATCAGTCATAAATATAAAATGCGAGTGTCCTCGTCAAATTATTCTTATATCCGAAGTCAAATATTCCAACTAATTGGGGATTTAAACTATAATTACACCAATTTTCCTTGTATATAATTCACCCCTGTTTTAATAAGTCCATTGACTATTAATCCATTCCCGTGTCCGGTTAAATGAACGATTATTAGTACTTATAAATATCCCGCCCATCGTGTCCGATCGAGTGTATGTGGTTATTTATAGGTACATCCAATTGTAAATCTTTATACTAAATTAATGAACTATCATTCAATTAAACAAATATAAAGCCCATTAATAGCCCATAGTCCAATTTTCACAAGTGTCGTTCTTTTGTCCAAACCCCAATTATGGTACAAAGCCCAATAACCCCATCTTTAATATTTAGCCCAACATCATGATTACTTCGGCTCAAATAAGCATAATAATAACTTAAATATGAGACATTAATTTAAAAAGGAGAACATAACTTACATTGAGTATTTATCGCGTAGTGTTATACGGACAGAACTTCGACTTCAAAACCCGTAATTAACCGTTACATTAACTTAAACTAACTAACTAAACTAATTTATATTATATATATATAAATATAAATATTATATATATATATATATATATATATATATATATATATATATATATATATATATATATATATATATATATATATATATATTACAGAGATAGAGAGTTTGATTTTTTTTTGTGTATAGAACTCGGCCAGAATTCGTTGCATTTATAGGACATTTCTGAAACAGAATGCTCCGCGAGTGCGGAGGTTTAAACCTTCACAGCTCAGCGAGTGCGGAGGTCAGGAATCCAGCTCACCAATTTTTGGCCATTTGCTTGTCGACATTTTATTTAAATATATATAATATATAAATAATTTATATAATTATTTAAATATTATATTATATTCTTGTGCATAGTTGACTCATAATTTTTAGTCCGTTGCGTCGGGCGTTGATAGTTAGCTCAGGTCCCGGTTCTGGATTTTCGAACGTCCTTTCATATAATTTAATATCTTGTACTTTGCGTTCCACAACTTGTACTCTTGTCATTTTTAGACGTTTCTTACCAATAAATTGAACCACTTGGATTGTATCTTGTACATTTGAGCTTTTTGGACGTTTGTGAAATATCCCGTTCTTATTGATTAAAAACGTTCCATATTAATTGATTTCGTTGCGAGGTTTTGACCTCTATATGAGACGTTTTTCAAAGACTGCATTCATTTTAAAACAAACTATAACCTTTATTTCATCAATAAAGGTTTAAAAAGCTTTACGTAGATTATCAAATAATGATAATCTAAAATATCCTGTTTACACACGACCATTACATAATGGTTTACAATACAAATATGTTACAACAAAATAAGTTTCTTGAATGCAGTTTTTACACAATATCATACAAGCATGGACTCCAAATCTCGTCCTTATTTAAATATGCGACAGCGGAAGCTCTTAATAATCACCTGAGAATAAACATGCTTAAAACGTCAACAAAAATGTTGGTGAGTTATAGTTTTAACCTATATATATCAAATCATAATAATAGACCACAAGATTTCATATTTCAATACACATCCCATACATAGAGATAAAAATCATTCATATGGTGAACACCTGGTAACCGACATTAACAAGATGCATATATAAGAATATCCCCATCATTCCGGGACACCCTTCGGATATGATATAAATTTCGAAGTACTAAAGCATCCGGTACTTTGGATGGGGTTTGTTAGGCCCAATAGATCTATCTTTAGGATTCGCGTCAATTAGGGTGTCTGTTCCCTAATTCTTAGATTACCAGACTTAATAAAAAGGGGCATATTCGATTTCGATAATTCAACCATAAAATGTAGTTTCACGTACTTGTGTCTATTTTGTAAATCATTTATAAAACCTGCATGTATTCTCATCCCAAAAATATTAGATTTTAAAAGTGGGACTATAACTCACTTTCACAGATTTTTACTTCGTCGGGAAGTAAGACTTGGCCACTGGTTGATTCACGAACCTATAACAATATATCAAAGTATGTTCAAAATATATTTACAACACTTTTAATATATTTTGATGTTTTAAGTTTATTAAGTCAGCTGTCCTCGTTAGTAACCTACAACTAGTTGTCCACAGTTAGATGTACAGAAATAAATCGATAAATATTATCTTGAATCAATCCACGACCCAGTGTATACGTATCTCAGTACTGATCACAACTCAAACTATATATATTTTTGGAATCAACCTCAATCCTGTATAGCTAACTCCAACATTCACATATAGAGTGTCTATGGTTGTTCCGAAATATATATAGATGTGTCGACATGATAGGTCGAAACATTGTATACGTGTCTATGGTATCTCAAGATTACATAATATACAATACAAGTTGATTAAGTTATGGTTGGAATAGATTTGTTACCAATTTTCACGTAGCTAAAATGAGAAAAATTATCCAATCTTGTTTTACCCATAACTTCTTCATTTTAAATCCGTTTTGAGTGAATCAAATTGCTATGGTTTCATATTGAAGTCTATTTTATGAATCTAAACAGAAAAAGTATAGGTTTATAGTCGGAAAAATAAGTTACAAGTCGTTTTTGTAAAGGTAGTTATTTCAGTCGAAAGAACGACGTCTAGATGACCATTTTAGAAAACATACTTCCACTTTGAGTTTAACCATAATTTTTGGATATAGTTTCATGTTCATAATAAAAATCATTTTCACATAATAACAACTTTTAAATCAAAGTTTATCATAGTTTTTAATTAACTAATCCAAAACAGCCCGCGGTGTTACTATGACGGCGTAAATCCGGTTTTACGGTGTTTTTCGTGTTTCCAGGTTTTAAATCATTAAGTTAGCATATCATATAGATATATAATATGTGTTTAGTTGATTTTAAAAGTCAAGTTATAAGGATTAACTTTTGTTTGCGAACAAGTTTAGAATTAACTAAACTATGTTCTAGTGATTATAAGTTTAAACCTTCGAATAAGATAGCATTATATGTATGAATCGAATGATGTTATGAACATCATTACTACCTTAAGTTCCTTGGATAAACCTACTGGAAAAGAGAAAAATGGATCTAGCTTCAACGGATCCTTGGATGGCTCGAAGTTCTTGAAGCAGAATCATGACACGAAAACAAGTTCAAGTAAGATCATCACTTGAAATAAGATTGTTATAGTTATAGAAATTGAACCAAAGTTTGAATATGATTATTACCTTATATTAGAATGATAACCTACTGTAAGAAACAAAGATTTCTTGAGGTTGGATGATCACCTTACAAGATTGGAAGTGAGCTAGCAAACTTGAAAGTATTCTTGATTTTATGTAACTAGAACTTGTAGAATATATGAAGAACACTTAGAACTTGAAGATAGAACTTGAGAGAGATCAATTAGATGAAGAAAATTGAAGAATGAAAGTGTTTGTAGGTGTTTTTGGTCGTTGGTGTATGGATTAGATATAAAGGATATGTAATTTTGTTTTCATGTAAATAAGTCATGAATGATTACTCATATTTTTGTAATTTTATGAGATATTTCATGCTAGTTGCCAAATGATGGTTCCCACATGTGTTAGGTGACTCATATGGGCTACTAAGAGCTGATCATTGGAGTGTATATACCAATAGTACATACATCTAAAAGTTGTGTATTGTACGAGTACGAATACGGGTGCATACGAGTAGAATTGTTGATGAAACTGAACGAGGATGTAATTGTAAGCATTTTTGTTAAGTAGAAGTATTTTGATAAGTGTATTGAAGTCTTTCAAAAGTGTATAAATACATATTAAAACACTACATGTATATACATTTTAACTGAGTCGTTAAGTCATCGTTAGTCGTTACATGTAAGTGTTGTTTTGAAACCTTTAGGTTAACGATCTTGTTAAATGTTGTTAACCCAATGTTTATAATATCAAATGAGATTTTAAATTATTATATTATCATGATATTATCATGTATGAATATCTCTTAATATGATATATATACATTAAATGTCTTTACAACGATAATTGTTACATATATGTCTCGTTTAAAAATCATTAAGTTAGTAGTCTTGTTTTTACATATGTAGTTCATTGTTAATATACTTAATGATATGTTTAATTATCATAGTATAATGTTAACTATATATATATCCATATATATGTCATCATATAGTTTTTACAAGTTTTAACGTTCGTGAATCACCGGTCAACTTGGGTGGTCAATTGTCTATATGAAACATATTTCAATTAATCAAGTATTAACAAGTTTGATTGCTTAACATGTTGGAAACATTTAATCATGTAAATATCAATCTCAATTAATATATATAAACATGGAAAAGTTCGGGTCACTACAGTACCTACCCGTTAAATAAATTTCGTCCCGAAATTTTAAGCTGTTGAAGGTGTTGACGAATCTTCTGGAAATAGATGCGGGTATTTCTTCTTCATCTGATCTTCACGCTCCCAGGTGAACTCGGGTCCTCTACGAGCATTCCATCGAACCTTAACAATTGGTATCTTGTTTTGCTTAAGTCTTTTAACCTCACGATCCATTATTTCGACGGGTTCTTCGATGAATTGAAGTTTTTCGTTGATTTGGATTTCATCTAATGGAATAGTGAGATCTTCTTTAGCAAAACATTTCTTCAAATTCGAGACGTGGAAAGTGTTATGTACAGCCGCGAGTTGTTGAGGTAACTCAAGTCGGTAAGCTACTGGTCCGACACGATCAATAATCTTGAATGGTCCAATATACCTTGGATTTAATTTCCCTCGTTTACCAAATCGAACAACACCTTTCCAAGGTGCAACTTTAAGCATGACCATCTCTACAATTTCAAATTCTATATCTTTTCTTTTAATGTCAGCGTAGCTCTTTTGTCGACTTTGGGCAGTTTTCAACCGTTGTTGAATTTGGATGATCTTCTCGGTAGTTTCTTGTATAATCTCCGGACCCGTAATCTGTCTATCCCCCACTTCACTCCAACAAATCGGAGACCTGCACTTTCTACCATAAAGTGCTTCAAACGGCGCCATCTCAATGCTTGAATGGTAGCTGTTGTTGTAGGAAAATTATGCTAACGGTAGATGTCGATCCCAACTGTTTCTGAAATCAATAACACATGCTCGTAGCATGTCTTTAAGCGTTTGTATCGTCCTTTCACTCTGCCCATCAGTTTGTGGATGATAGGCAGTACTCATGTCTAGACGAGTTCCTAATGCTTGCTGTAATGTCTGCCAGAATCTTGAAATAAATCTGCCATCCCTATCAGAGATAATAGAGATTGGTATTCCATGTCTGGAGACGACTTCCTTCAAATACAGTCGTGCTAACTTCTCCATCTTGTCATCTTCTCTTATTGGCAGGAAGTGTGCTGATTTGGTGAGACGATCAACTATTACCCAAATAGTATCAAAACCACTTGCAGTCCTTGGCAATTTAGTGATGAAATCCATGGTAATGTTTTCCCATTTCCATTCCGGGATTTCGGGTTGTTGAAGTAGACCTGATGGTTTCTGATGCTCAGCTTTGACCTTAGAACACGTCAAACATTCTCCTACGTATTTAGCAACATCGGCTTTCATACCCGGCCACCAAAAATGTTTCTTGAGATCCTTGTACATCTTCCCCGTTCCAGGATGTATTGAGTATCTGATTTTATGAGCTTCTCTAAGTACCATTTCTCTCATATCTCCAAATTTTGGTACCCAAATCCTTTCAGTCCTATACCGGGTTCCGTCTTCCCGAATATTAAGATGCTTCTCCGATCATTTGGGTATTTCATCCTTTAAATTTCCCTCTTTTAAAACTCCTTGTTGCACCTCCTTTATTTGAGTAGTAAGGTTATTATGAATCATTATATTCATAGATTTTACTCGAATGGGTTCTCTGTCCTTCCTGCTCAAGGCATCGGCTACCACATTTGCCTTCCCCGGGTGGTAACGAATCTCAAAGTCGTAATCATTCAATAATTCAATCCACCTACGCTGCCTCATATTCAGTTGTTTCTGATTAAATATGTGTTGAAGACTTTTGTGGTCGGTATATATAATACTTTTGACCCCATATAAGTAGTGCCTCCAAGTCTTTAATGCAAAAACAACCGTGCCTAATTCCAAATCATGCGTCGTATAATTTTGTTCGTGAATCTTCAATTGTCTAGACGCATAAGCAATCACCTTCGTTCGTTGCATTAATACACAACCGAGACCTTGCTTTGATGCGTCACAATAAATCACAAAATCATCATTCCCTTCAGGCAATGACAATATAGGTGCCGTAGTTAGCTTTTTCTTCAATAACTGAAACGCTTTCTCTTGTTCATCATTCCATTCAAATTTCTTCCCTTTATGCGTTAATGCAGTCAAGGGTTTTGCTATTTTGGAAAAGTCTTGGATGAACCTTCTGTAGTAACCAGCTAGTCCTAAAAACTGGCGTATGTGTTTCAGAGTTTTTGGGGTTTTCCACTTTTCAACAGTTTCTATCTTTGCCGGATCCACCTTAATACCTTCTTTGTTCACTATGTGACCGAGGAATTGAACTTCTTCCAACCAAAATGCACACTTTGAAAACTTAGCGTACAATTCTTCCTTCCTCAATACTTTTAACACCTTTCTCAAATGTTCACCGTGTTCTTGGTCATTCTTTGAGTAAATAAGTATGTCATCAATGAAAACAATGACAAACTTGTCAAGGTATGGTCCACACACTCGGTTCATAAGGTCCATGAACACAGCTGGTGCATTAGTTAAACCAAACGGCATGACCATAAACTCGTAATGACCGTAACGTGTTCTGAAAGCAGTCTTTGGAATATCATCTTCTTTCACCCGCATTTGATGATACCCGGAACGTAAGTCAATCTTTGAATAAACAGACGAGCCTTGTAGTTGATCAAATAATTCGTCGATTCTCGGTAGTGGGTAGCGGTTCTTGATGGTAAGTTTGTTCAACTCTCGGTAGTCGATACACAACCTGAATGTACCATCTTTCTTCTTGACAAACAAAACAGGAGCTCCCCACGGTGATGTGCTTGGTCGAATGAAACCACGCTCTAAAAGTTCTTGTAATTGGCTTTGCAGTTCTTTCATCTCGCTGGGTGCGAGTCTGTAAGGAGCACGAGCTATTGGTGCAGCTCCTGGTACAAGATCTATTTGAAATTCAACGGATCGATGTGGGGGTAATCCCGGTAATTCTTTCGGAAATACATCGGGAAATTCTTTTGCAATGGGAACATCATTGATGCTCTTTTCTTCAGTTTGTACTTTCTCGACGTGTGCTAGAACAGCATAGCAACCTTTTCTTATTAGTTTTTGTGCCTTCAAATTACTAATAAGATGTAGCTTCGTGTTGCCCTTTTCTCCGTACACCATTAAGGGTTTTCCTTTTTCTCGTATAATGCGAATTGCATTTTTGTAACAAATAATCTCTGCTTTCACTTCTTTCAACCAGTCCATACCGATTATCACATCAAAACTCCCTAACTCTACTGGTATCAAATCAATCTTAAATGTTTCGCTAACCAGTTTAATTTCTCGATTCCGACATATATTATCTGCTGAAATTAATTTACCATTTGCTAATTCGAGTAAAAATTTACTATCCAAAGGCGTCAATGGACAACTTAATTTAGCACAAAAATCTCTACTCATATAGCTTCTATCCGCACCCGAATCAAATAAAACGTAAGCAGATTTATTGTCAATAAGAAACGTACCCGTAATAAGCTCCGGGTCTTCCTGTGCCTCTGCCGCATTAATATTGAAAACTCTTCCGCGGCCTTATCCATTCGTGTTCTCCTGGTTCAGGCAATTTTTAATAATGTGGCCCGGTTTTCCACATTTATAACAAACTACATTGGCATAACTTGCTCCGACACTACTTGCTCCGCCATTACTCGTTCCGACACCATTTGTTCCTTTCGTTCTATTAACCCCTGATCCGTAGACCTCACACTTCGCCGCGCTATGACCATTTCTTTTACACTTGTTGCAAAATTTGGTGCAGAACCCCGAGTGATACTTTTCACACCTTTGGCATAGCTGCTTCTGATTGTTGTTGTTGTTGCGGTTATTATTGTTGTTGGGATGATTGTTGTAGTTGCTGTTGTTGTTGTTGTTGTTGTTGTTATTGTTGGGCCGTTTGTTGTAGTTGCGATTGATGTTGCGATTGTTGGGATAATTGTTGCGATTATTGTTGTAATTGTTGTTGTTGTTGTATTGGTGATTCTTATCACCGTTTTCCTCCCACTTTCTTTTGACTTGCTTCACATTGGCCTCTTCAGCAGTCTGTTCTTTAATTCTTTCTTCAATCTGGTTCACTAGTTTGTGAGCCATTCTACATGCCTGTTGTATGGAGGCGGGCTCGTGTGAACTTATATCTTCTTGGATTCTTTCCGGTAATCCTTTCACAAACGCGTCGATCTTCTCTTCCTCATCTTCGAATGCTCCCGGACACAATAGGTACAATTCTGTGAATCGTCTTTCGTACGTGGTAATATCAAATCCTTGGGTTCGTAACCCTCTAAGTTCTGTCTTGAGCTTATTGACCTCGGTTCTGGGACGGTACTTCTCGTTCATCAAGTGCTTGAATGCTGACCACGGTAGTGCGTACGCATCGTCTTGTCCCACTTGCTCTAGATAGGTATTCCACCATGTTAACGCAGAACCTGTGAAGGTATGCGTAGCGTACTTCACTTTGTCCTCTTCAGTACACTTACTTATGGCAAACACCGATTCGACCTTCTCGGTCCACCGTTTCAATCCGATCGGTCCTTCGGTTCCATCAAATTCCAAAGGTTTGCAGGCAGTGAATTCTTTGTAGGTGCATCCTACACGATTTCCTGTACTGCTAGATCCAAGGTTATTGTTGGTATGTAGCGCAGCCTGTACTGCGGCTATGTTTGAAGCTAGAAAAGTACGGAATTCCTCTTCATTCATATTCACGGTGTGTCGAGTAGTCGGTGTCATTTCGTTCAAAATAGTCAAATGGAACAAGTTAATCATACAGAATATTAAGAGTAGTTAATAGTATTTCATAGCATAATATGAACTCATTTATAAAAGCTTTTTCTTCATATTAGCGTTTTATAAGTTTAAATTCGGGTAGTACCTACCCGTTAAGTTCATACTTAGTAGCTAATATACAATTCAACTACTACAATTCTATATGAAAAACTGATTATAATAATATATCGCGTTCAAACTTTTACACAATATTTTACAAACTTACAATACCGCTTATTTTACATATAGTATGAAATATAGCACACAATAAATTTGATACAAGATGGTTGTGAAGATAATTCTAGCTAGTGCACAAGTCGTTCAGCAAAGGCAATAAAGACACGTAATTCATACGTCCAGAAACAAGTCATGCATTCTGGTTTTACTAGGATTACTTCCCATCCTTGGTCTTGTGGAACATAACCGTTATGGCCGTTGATAAGACAGCGTGTTGTAACGTCGTCAAAGGGACGAGGGTTACGTAATGTCCAACAGTCCCGTAACAATCTAAAAACCTCATTTCTTACCCCAATTACCGACTCCGTCACTTGTGAGAACGTTTTGTTTAATAGTTGTAGCCCGATGTTCTTGTTCTCACTTTGGTGAGAAGCGAACATTACTAATCCGAAAGCATAACATGCTTCTTTATGTTGCATGTTAACCGCTTTTTCTAAATCACGAAGTCCAATATTCGGATATATTGAGTCAAAATAATTTCTTAACCCATTGCGTAAAATAGCATTTGGGTTCCCCGCAATATATGCGTCAAAGTAAACACATCGTAACTTATGGATTTCCTAATGTGATATCCCCCATCTTTCGAACGAAAGCCTTTTATAAACCAAGGCATTCTTGGAACGTTCTTCGAATGTCTTACAAACTGATCTCGCCTTAAATAGTTGTGCCGAAGAATTCTGACCGACTCTAGACAAGATTTCATCAATCATGTCTCCGGGTAGGTCTCTAAAAATATTGGGTTGTCTATCCATTTTGTGTTTTTATACTGTAAAATAGACAAGAGTTAGATTCATAAAAAAAATACTTATTAATACAAGCAATTTTTACATATATCATAAAGCATAAGCACACTATATTACATATATTACACCACACGAATACAACTATCTTATTCCGACTCGCTTGTTTCTTCTTCTTCGGTTTTGGTTCGTTTTGCCAAGTTTCTAGGGATATATGATGTTCCCCTAATACGAGCCGTCGTTTTCCACATTGGTTTAGAAAAACCTGGTGGTTTAGAGGTTCCCGGGTCATTGTTACAACTTAAGGACTTCGGGGGTTGACGATACATATAAAGTTCATCGGGGTTGGAATTAGATTTCTCTATTTTTATGCCCTTTCCCTTATTATTTTCTTTTGCCTTTTTAAATTCAGTTGGGGTAATTTCTATAACATCATCAGAATTCTCGTCGGAATCCGATTCATCGGAGAATTGGTAATCCTCCCAATATTTTGCTTCCTTGGCGGAAACACCATTGACCATAATTAACCTTGGTCGGTTGGTTGAGGATTTTCTTTTACTTAACCGTTTTATTATTTCCCCCACCGGTTCTATTTCTTCATCCGGTTCCGATTCTTCTCCCGGTTCCGATTCTTCTTCCGGTTCCGACTCTTCTTCCGGTTCCTCTTCGGGAACTTGTGAATCAGTCCACGAATCATTCTAATTTACATTTGACTCTTCATTATTATTAGGTGAGTCAATGGGACTTGTTCTAGAGGTAGACATCTATCACATAATATCAAACGCGTTAAGAGATTAATATATCACATAATATTCACATGTTAAAAATATATAGTTTCCAACAAAATTTGTTAAGCAATCATTTTTCAACTAAACACGGTCGAAGTCCAGACTCACTAATGCATCCTAACAAACTCGATAAGACACACTAATGCAAAATTCTGGTTCTCTAAGACCAACGCTCTGATACCAACTGAAATGTCCCGTTCTTATTGATTAAAAACGTTCCATATTAATTGATTTCGTTGCGAGGTTTTGACCTCTATATGAGACGTTTTTCAAAGACTGCATTCATTTTAAAACAAACTATAACCTTTATTTCATCAATAAAGGTTTAAAAAGCTTTACGTAGATTATCAAATAATGATAATCTAAAATATCATGTTTACACACGACCATTACATAATGGTTTACAATACAAATATGTTACAACAAAATAAGTTTCTTGAATGCAGTTTTTACACAATATCATACAAGCATGGACTCCAAATCTTGTCCTTATTTAAGTATGCGACAGCGAAAGCTCTTAATAATCACCTGAGAATAAACATGCTTAAAACGTCAACAAAAATGTTGGTGAGTTATAGGTTTAACCTATATATATCAAATCATAATAATAGACCACAAGATTTCATATTTCAATACACATCCCATACATAGAGATAAAAATCATTCATATGGTGAACACCTGGTAACCGACATTAATAAGATGCATATATAAGAATATCCCCATCATTCCGGGACACCCTTCGGATATGATATAAATTTCGAAGTACTAAAGCATCCGATACTTTGGATGGGGTTTGTTAGGCCCAATAGATCTATCTTTAGGATTCGCGTCAATTAGGGTGTCTGTTCCCTAATTCTTAGATTACCAGACTTAATAAAAAGGGGCATATTCGATTTCGATAATTCAACCATAGAATGTAGTTTCACGTACTTGTGTCTATTTTGTAAATCATTTATAAAACCTGCATGTATTCTCATCCCAAAAATATTAGATTTTAAAAGTGGGACTATAACTCACTTTCACAGATTTTTACTTCGTCGGGAAGTAAGACTTGGCCACTGGTTGATTCACGAACCTATAACAATATATCAAAGTATGTTCAAAATATATTTACAACACTTTTAATATATTTTGATGTTTTAAGTTTATTAAGTCAGCTGTCCTCGTTAGTAACCTACAACTAGTTGTCCACAGTTAGATGTACAGAAATAAATCGATAAATATTATCTTGAATCAATCCACGACCCAGTGTATACGTATCTCAGTATTGATCACAACTCAAACTATATATATTTTGGAATCAACCTCAACCCTGTATAGCTAACTCCAACATTCACATATAGAGTGTCTATGGTTGTTCCGAAATATATATAGATGTGTCGACATGATAGTTCGAAACATTGTATACGTGTCTATGGTATCTCAAGATTACATAATATACAATACAAGTTGATTAAGTTATGGTTGGAATAGATTTGTTACCAATTTTCACGTAGCTAAAATGAGAAAAATTATCCAATCTTGTTTTACCCATAACTTCTTCATTTTAAATCCGTTTTGAGTGAATCAAATTGCTATGGTTTCATATTGAAGTCTATTTTATGAATCTAAACAGAAAAAGTATAAGTTTATAGTCGAAAAAATAAGTTACAAGTTGTTTTTGTAAAGGTAGTCATTTCAGTCGAAAGAACGACGTCTAGATGACCATTTTTGGATATAGTTTCATGTTCATAATAAAAATCATTTTCACAGAATAACAACTTTTAAATCAAAGTTTATCATAGTTTTTAATTAACTAATCCAAAACAGCCCGCGGTGTTACTACGACGGCGTAAATCCGGTTTTACGGTGTTTTTCGTGTTTCCAGGTTTTAAATCATTAAGTTAGCATATCATATAGATATATAATATGTGTTTAGTTGATTTTAAAAGTCAAGTTAGAAGGATTAACTTTTGTTTGCGAACAAGTTTAGAATTAACTAAACTATGTTCTAGTAATTATAAGTTTAAACCTTCGAATAAGATAGCATTATATGCATGAATCGAATGATGTTATGAACATCATTACTACCTTAAGTTCCTTGGATAAACCTACTGGAAAAGAGAAAAATGGATCTAGCTTCAACGGATCCTTGGATGGCTCGAAGTTCTTGAAGCAGAATCATGACACGAAAACAAGTTCAAGTAAGATCATCACTTGAAATAAGATTGTTATAGTTATAGAAATTGAACCAAAGTTTGAATATGATTATTATCTTATATTAGAATGATAACCTACTGTAAGAAACAAAGATTTCTTGAGGTTGGATGATCACCTTACAAGATTGGAAGTGAGCTAGCAAACTTGAAAGTATTCTTGATATTATGTAACTAGAACTTGTAGAATATATGAAGAACACTTAGAACTTGAAGATAGAACTTGAGAGAGATCAATTAGATGAAGAAAATTGAAGAATTAAAGTGTTTGTAGGTGTTTTTGGTCGTTGGTGTATGGATTAGATATAAAGGATATGTAATTTTGTTTTCATGTAAATAAGTCATGAATGATTACTCATATTTTTATAATTTTATGAGATATTTCATGCTAGTTGCCAAATGATGGTTCCCACATGTGTTAGGTGACTCACATGGGCTGCTAAGAGCTGATCATTGGAGTGTATATACCAATAGTACATACATATAAAAGCTGTGTATTGTACGAGTACGAATACGGGTGCATACGAGTAGAATTGTTGATGAAACTGAACGAGGATGTAATTGTAAGCATTTTTGTTAAGTAGAAGTATTTTGATAAGTGTATTGAAGTCTTTAAAAAGTGTATAAATACATATTAAAACACTACATGTATATACATTTTAACTGAGTCGTTAAGTCATCGTTAGTCGTTACATGTAAGTGTTGTTTTGAAACCTTTAGGTTAACGATCTTGTTAAATGTTGTTAACCCAATGTTTATAATATCAAATGAGATTTTAAATTATTATATTATCATGATATTATCATGTATGAATATCTCTTAATATGATATATATACATTAAATGTCTTTACAACGATAATCGTTACATATATGTCTCGTTTAAAAATCATTAAGTTAGTAGTCTTGTTTTTACATATGTAGTTCATTGTTAATATACTTAATGATATGTTTACTTATCATAGTATCATGTTAACTATATATATATATCCATATATATGTCATCATATAGTTTTTACAAGTTTTAACGTTCGTGAATCACCGGTCAACTTGGGTGGTCAATTGTCTATATGAAACATATTTCAATTAATCAAGTCTTAACAAGTTTGATTGCTTAACATGTTGGAAACATTTAATCATGTAAATATCAATCTCAATTAATATATATAAACATGGAAAAGTTTGGGTCACTACAGTTTGCGTCTTCAAATCTTCGTTTTCGCCTTTTGTCTTCGCACTTATTTATTTAAACGAATATTACTTGAAAATAGAACAATTGCAACTGAAAACTTTACATATTGGAAAGATATTGCTATTAAATATATGTTCATTTGGAGCACTATCAGTCACAAGGTTTGTTCGTCGTATGACTGACCTGTTTGTTTTGTGAAGACGGTGGGTTTTTGATAAATTTACGTGGGAAGACCGTCGTGGACTATTTTGCGTTATTGGTTGTGAGATGTGATGTCAAGATGGATGGCGGCTATTTCATAAAGTCAGCTGTCATATTTGTTTAACTATCATTACTCAGCTTTTGGCACATTATATGTATGATTTTGGTACTGATTATAATATGTTAGTAGTATAGTATGTTTTGGATGATTGGTGACCAATGTGGTATTATATGTATTATTTTGGTACTGATTACAATATATGTTGGTAGTATGTTTTGGATGATTGGTGACCAATGTGGTATTTCGATTAACAGAACATATTTGTGCACATAACTGTAGTCTGTAGAATGTTTCATAACTTGACGCAGTCGTATCACTAAAAAATAGCATCTCATAAAAGAACTAGAAATCAAAGGTTAGCAGTTGGAAGTGTATGCAACATAGCAAGCGAACCTAACTGTTGGTGCTGAAGTTACCTTGGCAGATGGTTCATCCTGAATTTGTGCATGTCCTTATTTGGTGATGAAAATACGATTGAGGTAGTGTTTTATGATGCATCATACATAACTCATGAATCCTGTAACATTTTTATGAAGCAGTATTTGCCGTGCTGTTAGAGATTAGGATACAAAATCTCAATGTCAGATACTCAGATGTACCTCTAAACTGGTAAACTGATTGCTAGCGGTTCAAGTTGGTGATAAATAATACATGAAACTGTTTACTTTTGTCAATCACAAACCTTATATAAGCTCGAATAACATATTTAATAATAATAGATATAGATATAAATATAAATATTTTATGTGGTATTGTAATTGTAATATTGAAAAAAAACAGAAGTAAAACTTCAATAAAAACTGAACAAGTATCTAGCTGTATTCTATTATAAATGTGACGTGTATGCTATTCTTCAATAACTTGATATGTTGTTAGTGTTTACCTTGTTTTAAAGACCAATCTAGCTCAAAAGATGATTAATGAGATGTTAATCAAAAATAGGAGTATCGTTATTTTTAAGTTAGAACTTCGTCAAAATATTAACGATATTTCATTTTTTAAGTAAATCATATGCAAGCATGATTATTGGCACCTACCTGAGGATGTGGAAGACCTCGTGAATGATGATTCTTACGAATTGGATATTTACTTAATTTCTGTTATGTTTGTAATATGATCGTAGAAGATTAACGGCACACGTATGTGCCAGTTATTAGGTTTGCATATGTTCATTATCCTCAGGTAAGTGCCAATGATCATTTAAACGTCAAAATAAACATAGATTAACTAAGATAGAAAATTGAAGTAAAAATATTACCTTTTAGTGGAATTTTTCCAAAAATATATATAGTGTGATAGAATAAAATTTGTGACATGATTGTATTTTTATTAATACTTGTGAAATGATCCGTGGAATCACGAGTTTGTTTAAACGGAACAGTTTAATGATATGTTTTAGGTATTAAGTGAACGTAAATGCTAAAGTCATTTAGTTTAATGACCCGTGGAACCACATAGTCCGACTAAGAAACTCGTAAGCTGAACATTTCATCAAACACCTAAAATGCATATTAAACAATCCACATCCAATCATAAGAGATAATATTGGTTGTCATTTTATTTTAAAAGTGTAAATTAAAATATAAATTTAGAATTTGTTTCCTTCTGGCCTAGCTTTTATACCTTCTCGTACTCAATTCAAAATAATTAATTAAAATAATTCAAAATTATTTAATATTAATAATTAAAATAATTATTACTAAGATTTAATAATAATAATTAATTAATAAGATTTAATTTTAATTCAAAATTATTTAGATTAATGACATCATCCACCATGCTTAGATTTTTTCCTTTTGTTTTTTAAATTTTTTTAACAAAAGAATTAGCCTAATAATGACATCATTATTATAGGATTTTTATAAAAACTATAGATAGATAGATGTGTACTTTATATATTTAAAAAGTGTAACTTATTTTGTGTAATATAGAGTACTTCTATTGTTATGTTTAGCTTAACCAATTTTACTATGATTCCTTTAACAACAAAAAAAAAAAAAAAAAAAAAAAAAAAACTTAACTAGATTTGAAACTATTATTATTACTCTCAGTCTCAATTATATTATTCACTATTTCTTTTTGAAATGTATCATATTAATTATTCACATTTATAAATAGAAAAAATAATATGATAAAGTTATTTTGTGATCTTACTTTATACACGTAAGACAAAAAAATAGATAGAAATACGGGTAAAACTGTGACGCCCCGCACAAAACCATCGTGTACGGATCATCAACAACAGGATCATCACAAGGTCAAACACTATATGCTGTTTGAAAACCGATTTGCATTCATTAAAAAGATAACGTTTTACAAAGATAACATGTCATAAGACTTATTACAAACCATTGTTCCAAAATAACATAAGTTTACGAATTCAAAACATAAGTTTCATAATTTGAGACATCTCTAGTAATGCAGCGGATAACTAATACAGCAGGTCCTTAACAGCAATTCAATAACAGCATGCCATCAAGTGTAACAGCGGAAGCAATAAACCTCTAGGCACCTGAGAAATACACGCTTAAAAATTCAACATGAATGTTGGTGAGCTATAGTTTAAGTTGTAATAGTAACGTAAGATAGGCCACGAGATTTCAGTGCTGCAACAGCGTATCAAAACAGTATGAAAAGTATATGCATAACCGTGGGCACCCGGTAACTAGACTTAACGTTTATAACCCCCTGAAAGTACACTTGGCTAGTGCGTATGTTCACGAAGTATTAAATACCCGTTAAATGCTAGCGCGACTAGCCCGAGTGGGGATGTCAAACCCTGTGGATCCATATCTAAGATTCGCGTTCACCGGTTCAAAAACCAATGACTAAACGTTACCGTGCTAAGGGGAATGTTTATGCCGTTGTATAACCCACACACATATAAAGTTTAAGTACTCGTGCCTAGTATGTAAAACGTAAAAAGCGCATGTATTCTCAGTCCCAAAAAAATTAAAGTAAAAAGGGATGCTATAACTCATAGTGATAAAAGCGGTAAAGTCGGTAATGAAAGTACGCAAGTAGTAAGTCGGTCCGAAAGGTCGTCAACCTAAATAAAAAGTCACTAGGTCAGTAGGTTGTATTTACGAGTTCAAATAGTGCATAAAATAAGTTTAAGTGTCATCATCATCATCATTCATCATCATAAAAGCTAAGTAAGTTGACGAGAATAGAGATCGAAACAATAGGCTGACTTCGGTCAGCTGCTACGACCTCTACGTAAATATAAAAGACATACGGTCAGTGGATATGGCTCCGTATAAGAGTCCTCTAACAGCTGACCAATTTTCAGAACCTAACTCGTCTTCGTTTGACCGTGGAGACGGTTTAAGTGCGAGTAGGTCAGAAATTTCAGCACAACGTTAATAGGGTGTAGTGACTCTCGGAGGGCCATAAATCCTAAACCGTAACTCGGATTAAGACGAGGCCTAAACGGAAAATCATCTACTCAAACCGAACTAACTGAAAATCAACTTTCCAGTCGCCCAGGTGGTCTGATCAGATACGAAAATCAGTGGGTTATGTGCTCCGGTGGGGTTCTTAGTACTTGATGCTCATCACGGTTCTCATCCTTGATGCTTGTAGCTTCAAGTGTACAACTCGTTGATGGTTTAACATCACTTTTGACCAAGATTCACCATCAATACACAATATGTTAAGACCAAGTAAGAATACAACTCATTCATGAGTCTTAGATGGATGATGAACCAAGGTTACATCCTATCCTCAGTCTTCACACTAATACAAGTCACAATAACAACTAAAGCTACAAACTTTACATCAATTCAACAAGTATAAGCATAATCCAAGTCAAAAGAGGTGATGGAACCCTAAGCTAGAGAGCTTGGATCCATTTCACACAAGTTACAAGGTTACAAAGCTAGAAAGCTTAAACCTTTATGTGTTCTTGAAGATCTTGAAGCATAAAGCTTGGATCTTTAAGATATATAAAGATAACAAACACAAGTTTGAATCTTTTTCACAAAACAACATGATTAAAGCAAAAAGAACTTAGATCTAACAAAAATATATGAAGATTCGAGCTAGAAAGCTTGCATCTTGATTGTTCTTGAAGATCTTGAAGCATAAAGCTTGGATCTTGAAGATGCATGAAGATTTCAAACAAAAGTTTGAATCTTTATCATAAAGTAGAAAGATTAAAGTATAAAAGAAGTAGATCTACAAAAGATATGAAGATTCAAGCTAGAAAGCTTGAATCTTTGTTGTTCTTGAAAGATTCATGCTTGAATCAACAAGATATAAGTAAGATCAAAGCTAGAAGGAACTTGATCTTCCACATAATGATGATGATGTACACGAATTTAAGAATAAAAGAGGAATGAAAAGAAAAACTTACAAGCTAGGAAGGAAAGAAAGAATAAGTGTGTGAAATGCCAAAATGATCAAGTGTTGGAATGAGGGACTGAAGGCTAGTATTTATAGGCAAATGAAGATCACATGGATTGATAACATGGCCATGACCATGGTGGTGGTGGTGGATGGCATTTAGAGGGGGAGGGGGAGACAAAAACTTGCTTTTTGGCTAATGGTGTCTAAAGTGTGTCCTTTTACTAGAATCTTATGTAACATTTAGATAAACCTTATCCATTATGCTAGTATGACTCATTAATTAATTTATTTTTTAGTTATTTATTATTATGAGCCACTAATAATAATACTTGGGCTAATTAATTGGGTCACTAGCTAGAGTAGGGTGGGCTTGAGCCCAACAAGGTAGAAAGTCCAACAAGACTAACTATTGAGCTTTAGCAATTAAATAAATAAAATTAAGCATCCAAAAGCCCAGGTAATTATTATTATAAAATAATAATTAATATTTCGCAGTCCAAAAGTTCCGGTTCCGACAAAAGTCAAACGTGCGCGCAGTCCGCGGTTTATTCGTAACGGCAAGTAACACTAACGGTTATAAAGCATCCAATGGACAAGTTAAGCATTCCACATACACCAAGGCATGTTTTAGGGTAATTATGAATATAAACCACGTGTGACAAGGTTCTGGAGTAATAAAGTAACACAGTACGCACAAATACGCAGTTTCGCTAAAATACAAAGCACAAAAGCAAGTCGAAAAAGTTGGGTCGTTACATTACCCACCTGTTAATGGAAATTTCGTCCCGAAATTTAAGCTGATGCAGGTGTTGGAGTCTGGAAAAGGTGAGGGTACTTCTGCATCATTTGATCCTCTCGTTCCCAAGTGAACTCAGGTCCACGTTTGGCATTCCATCGAACTCGGACAATTGGAATCTTATTGCATTTCAAAACTTTGACCTCGCAGTCCATAATTTTGACAGGCTCTTCCATGAAGTGGAGTTGATCATCAATCGTAAGTTCCTCCAGGGGTATGATAAGTTCCGGTGGAATAAGACACTTTTTCAAATTTGATACATGGAAGCTAGGATGAACAGCACTCAACTGAGTCGGAAGATCCAAACAGTAAGCAACCGGTCCGACACATTCCAAAATTTCAAAGGGTCCGATGTATCGCGGGTTTAACTTTCTGCGCTTTCCAAAGCGAATTACACCCTTCCAAGGTGCGACCTTCAACATCACACGGTCACCTACGTTGAATTCGAAGTCTTTACGTTTAAGATCAGCATAACTCTTTTGGCGATCACGGGCTGTCTTAAGTCTCGCTTGAATCTGAGAAATCTTCTCCGTCGTTTCATGGACTATCTCGGGTCCGGTGATTTGCACTTCGCCTAACTCTGCTGATGTCGAACGAGGTGTATATAAAATAGTTATTATTTTACTAGAAAAATACTATTAAATACGATACAATTTTACACAAGATATTTATTTATTTATAGAATGGATATACTTAAACCTTGCTACAACACTTATAGGCAGTGTACCTAATCGTACAGTAGTGTAGTTTTTAGTAAGTCCGGTTCGTTCCACAGGGAAATCTTTAAACAAAGCTCAACGCTATATTAGTTTACTTTTATAAAAATACAAATATATATATAGGTAATATTATTATTATAAAGGGGGGTTTTTACCGTTTAATGACCGGTTTGTCGATTTTAAAACTTTATTCGTAGTTAAAACCTAATGTAAAATATAAAATAAATACAAGACTTTAAATTAAAGCGTAAAGTAAATAACGATAATGAAATTGCGAATAATAAAAATGCGATAAAATTAAATTGCGATAATTAAAAGTACGATAATTAAAAGTGCGATTAAATAACAATAAAAGTGCGATAATTAGAAGTGCAATTAAATATAAAATAAAGGAAATAAAATATGAAATTAAAGAATTATGCTTATTTAAACTTCCGTAATCATGATGTTTGACGTGTTGATTTTAGTTTTATGCCCATGGGTTAATTGTCCTTTGTCCTGGATTATTCAATATGTCCGTCTGGTTTTTGTCCATAACAGTCCATCAGTCATAAATATAAATTGCAAGTGTCCTTGTCAAATTATTATTATACCCGAAGTTAAATATTCCAACTAATTGGGGATTCGAATTGTAACAAGGTTTTAATACTTTGTTTAATGAATACACCAGGTTATCGACTGCGTGTAAACCAAGGTTTTACTACTTTGTTAACAATTACACCAATTACCCTTGAATGTAATTTCACCCCTGTTTTAATTATTCTAGTGGCTATTAATCCATTCCCGTGTCCGGTTAAATGAACGATTATTCGTACATATAAATACCCCGCCCATCGTGTCCGATCGAGTTTATATGGTAATTTATAGGGACGCCCAATTGTAAATCTTTATATTAACATTAACAAACTTTCATTTAGTTAAACAAATATAAAGCCCATTAATAGCCCATAGTCTAGTTTCCACAAGTGTCGTTCTTTTGTCCAAACCCCAATTATGGTACAAAGCCCAATTACCCAATTTTAGTAATTAGCCCAACATCATGATTACTTCGTTTTAAATAAGCATAATAATAACTTAGCTACGAGACATTAATGTAAAAAGGTTGAACATAACTTACAATGATTAAAAATAGCGTAGCGTTACACGGACAGAATTTCGACTTACACCCTTACAACATTCGCTAACATACCCTTATTATTAGAATTATAATTAAAATTAAAATTAAAATATAAATTATATATATATATTACTCGTATGAATGAGAAGGAAAAAAAGATATGAAATTTGATCAGAATTCGGTTGGCTTTATAGCCAGAGTTGAAAATTGGGGCTCCGCGACTCGCGGCAAAATGCCCCTCAAACTCCGCGAGTCGCGGAGATATATTTACAGCTCACACCCTTGGAGTTTCTTGCTGCCGACGGTTTTTAATATATATATATATAATATATATATAATTAATATAATTAATTATATATTATATTATATTTATATACATAGTTAACTTGTAATTTTTAGTCCGTTGCGTCGAGCGTTAAGAGTTGACTCTGGTCCCGGTTCCGGATTTTCGAACGTCCTCGCGTACAATTTAATATCTTGTACTTTGCGTTTTGAATCTTGTACTCTTGTGATTTCGAGACGTTTCTTATCAATAATTGGAACCTTTTTGATTGTCTTTTGTTCTTTTGAGCTTTTTGGTCGTTTGCGTCTTCAAATCGTCGAATCTGTCTTTTGTCTTCACCTTTTATTATTTAAACGAATATCACTTGTAAATAGAACAATTGCAACTAAAAGCTTGTCTTTCTTGAGGAATAATGCTATGAAATATATGTTCGTTTTTAGCATTATCAAATATTCCCACACTTGAGCGTTGCTTGTCCTCAAGCAATATTGTCTTGAAATACTAGAATCACTTCTTTATTCTTCACACTTTGTACATCAGTGATTTCTATACGGCGGTATAAACAATGGTAGTAACGATATGGTTTACAGTCCCACATGACTATAAAAATTTAGATCCATTAAGGAAATTGGATCTTTATGAAAACATTTGATCTTTTGAAAATTAAATCTAGTTTTTACCCTAGATAAGTTTTCCGGAATAACCCTTTACCGGTGTTTGCAAAATATTTGTGGGTTTGGTGGGTTTCAGATTTAAAAATTTTAGCTCAAAACTTGCGGTTTTGTGTCACCCACTTGCTAACCTTGTATTGGGAAAGCAACACGTCCAGTTTACTTGTTCCGTATATTACCTTTCGGCAAACTACTGTCCGGTTGTAAAGGAAAGCGTTGAACAAGCAACTGTTTAAGGCAATGTCCCGTGACATGCTTTTGATTATGGTCTATAACGTGTCGGACGCAATTACTATCCTTGGTAGGAGCAATAGTAAAGCTCACCCTTATAATTTTTCGGTCTGGCACAAGGTCCTGTCTTTGACCATGCTATGCAACCACCGTTCTTACGGTTGACACCCGATTTAGTTCAGGTGACCTAATGAATTCCAGGTGAATTCCTAGGATTTTACGTTCAATCGTAATGAACGCATTGAAAATAGGGTTTTCAGAAAACAAATCGGTTTATAATTTTGATCAAAATATTTTCTCGTTTAAGCTCGAGTTTAGATATCATTGAATTCCATGAGTTTGTAATTCTCAATCTTTAAGGTCAATCTCTAGGATTGAGTAATATCAGTCTTAAAAGCTGATTTTTAATCTTTAAGGAGATTATCCTTTCTGGGGATCTGATTCATTAGTCTTATCCAGCTAATTTGCATGGTGCCCCCCATTGTACGAGATAAATCCTTCTCATGGTTAGGATAAATCTGACCACTTGGCGACTCTGTTTAATGCTGAGGTCCGTGGATTTCCTGCTGATTTTAGAAATGACTTTTCTAGATTTTTCGTCAACCTACAGCTGGTCTGAACGACAACTTCATGACCTAAATCAAGAAGCGCGTTTCTTTTTCGGAAGACTTTACTTCCTTTTAATGATGGAATTGATTCATCGTGTAGATCCATCTCTTCTTTTCTTTCATTGGGTAAAACAGTTTAGTTTAGTCCAAAGCAAAAGTATTTTCAGTTATTTGTTACAAATATATGTGACATATGTTTAAAATAATTTGGTAAATTTTCCCACACTTGGCTTTTTATTTTTCTTTTTATCGTCCTCTATTCCATTTTAAATGAATTTTAACATTTTAATTTGTTTCTCAATTTATGTCCTTTCCGAGGTAACAATAATTTCGGTGTTAAAACCTAGTTTTATCGTTCATAAATATGTATAAACATGATTTTGAATTCATTTAATTGAAAATTTTGAAAAATTTTACTAGAATTGGGTAGTCAGTATATAAGACTAGGGCTGTTCTTTTTTATCAGAGAGCACTAGATTCTAATACAACTACTGCTTTACTAGTATTTTTAATGGTAACCAAGTGTATAAAGTAAAAAATTTTTAAAATCCGAAAGAATTTAACCCCTTCCCACACTTAAGATCTTGCAATGCCCTCATTTGCAAGAAATCAGTAACAATTTAAATTATTGAGGGTGATTTGTGTGAAAATGATTAAATTTTTACCAAAGTTTCCGAATATATTGGCGTTTGTTTGCTGAATGATAAATGGTGCACATCATTTGTTCATTCCGTCTTGTTGTTATTTCACATATATTTTGCATCTTATCGTCAAAATTAGTTGCTTTTGCTGAACTTAATGCCAGTCTTTGAAAATGCGTTGTTTTACCCTGTTGTGTACATAAGATAAACTGCAAACATATATACATATTTTTGAAGTTTGGTATATTACCCCACATTCAAAAATTATTAAAATCTAAGAATAAAAGTTAGATAATTATAAAAATGATTACAATATTAACAAAAATATTAAATGCATCAATAATTACAAATTACAAAATAATAAAAAAAATAATAAGTAAACTAAGGATGATATTGGTACCAATAGGGGTTCCACGCATAACCATAAGTGCTATAGAATGCTTCAGCAGGGTCATACGTAGGATATGGTGGCTGCATCTCTATCGACCAAGGAGGGAAGACGGGTTTCGGTGTAGGAATATAGTTTCTACCTATATGTTGGCAATGCGCTATGATCTGGTTCTGATGAACTTGCCAATCTTCAAATGCTCTCTGTCTAGCATTTTCGTATTCCTGAGAAGCTATAAACCTATGCATTTCTTGCATCTCATTCCCCCCTCCTACATTACCTTGTTCCTGGTTTCTCTCTACCTGTGGATGTCTACCATTGTATCGTACTGCGGCGTTATTTCGCCGCTTCAAAACTTTCGCACCATGGTATACATTTAAACCTATAGTGTCGCGGGGTTCCGGCTCTTCTACTAATAATCCCCCCCGACTTATATCCACACCGAGATATTCACCAATCAAAGTAATAAAAATACCACCTCCTATTATGCTATGTGGACACATCCCCCGAACCATAGCTGATAAATAATAACCCACACAATATGGTATACTTACAGCGCTGTGTGGGTCTCGAATACACATATGGTAAAACAAATCTTGTTCATTTACCTTTTCTTTGTTTTTACCCCTTTGTGTAATCGAATTAGCTAAAAACCTATCTATTACTCTTAATTCGGCTCTATCTATATCCAAATAAGAGTAGTTTCCCCCTTTGAAACGGTGATGGCTTGTCATTTGACTCCACACACCGTGTGTATCAAAATTCTCATCTATCTTTCTACCGTTTAGTATCAATCCTCTACAATCGGCAGACGCTAATTCCTCAGGCGTATATATACGTAAAGCCTGAGCCATGTCTAGTAAAGACATGTGGCGCATCGAACCGCCTAACAAAAATCTAATAAAAGAACGATCGGTTAAACTAGCTACCCGATCATTCAACTCTATACTACATAACAACTCTTCACACCATACTTTATATACAGGTCTGCGTATGGTGAATAAACATATCCAGTCATTAAAAGAAGAATTACCATACCTCTGTACCAGTAATTCCCTAATTGGCCCGGCCAATTCTACAGCTTCTAAGGGTCCCCATTCTATGACCCTTGGTACCTCAACAACCTTAGAGTGAAGAGTATGCAAACCCCGTTGATATTTTGGATAATCTATCCAAAGTCTGTCAAATCTCAGGTTCGGGTGCAACTGTTCCAAGTGCATATCTGAAAAGGTCATGACTGGATGAGGTACATCCTGCTTGTAGTAGTTATCTACCTCCTGTTGTTCCAAGTTCTCAGCAGGAGCATGGCGGGCTTGGGATGAAGATTCACCCCTTTCATTCTGCAAAACACATCAAACACAAATTTTGTGCATCCAAATATGCATTAGTGTCAGCAAAATCATCAATCAAAATAATTACAATGACATTATCAATTTTTATCAAACTTAAGCTTATTTTCACATTTTTATCAAATCTACACTTTTTCAAATAAGCATATACGAAAATTTTCGCCAAGTTCATAAGCATTCAACTCAAATAACATGTCAAAATAATCATTACTAGCAAATAAACAAGTCTCAAATGGCATTATCTTTCAAAAATCAAGTTCATGAATTTTGGACTTGAAAAAGTCCACTTTAATTCTCAAAATCATGTTTAGGCTCAAAGTTTGGATCATTTAACTACCTAGACATGTTACACTACTCAATTTAGCAACAATTCATGACAAAAATCGGCCATAACCTGTTTATATCAAAAAGCCCCAAATTGCTCAAGAACACAAACCCTAGATTATTCAAAATTTGAAGTTTAAAGCTTCTAATCATGTTAAACAGCATCAATCTAGGTTATACAAGCATAATACATAAACAATTTAAGTCTAATTACACTAAAAAGCATCAAAATCAAATTGGGAAAAAAAATAGCTCAAGAACACTAAAATTCGAATTAAATGGTGTTTAGGTGTAGAAATTTACCGTTTTTCTTGAGTAGTTCTTAGATATCATCCTTCTCAACATGATTTTAGCAAAAGATTTGGTGATTAACGGTTAAAAATTGAGATTTTTGGGGTGTTTTTGGGTGTATTTTCGTGGGTTTTCGCAGTATTTTTCGGGTTGTTTTTGTGTTGTTGAGTGTACTGATCGTTTCAGCTGTTATATTTTTTTTCTGTAATTTTGTCCCTCCGCGAGTCGCGGAGGTTTGCACTTCAAACTCCGCGAGTCGCGGAGTTTGCTCTTTTTTTTTTTTTTTTTTTTTTTTTAATCTTTAACTTATAAAACAATTAAGAAATTAATTTTAAAATTTTGTTTCCCTTGTTATTTAGGACGAGGTCGTTTCGGATCGATGTCCTAGTCCGTCCCTCGACAAAATTTTAAAATTTGTCTTTTTGTAGCGATTGTTTTAAAAGCTAAGATTTTTGGGTTTTTTCAATATTTTTGGCATACTCTAATTCAGTAAGATTAAAAATAATGATAATAAAAGTTCTCGTCCCTCCCTCGGGTAAAGCAATTTCGGTTCAAAGACCTAGTCTTCAACTTACGACGAATTTTAAAAATCATATTTTTAACTTAATGAGATAAAGTAAATTTTTGTTTTTAAATTCACACAACTTAAATATAAAATTCAAAATTAATATTAAAAATTAAAAATTCACACCAAACTTAAAATTTGAAATGCATAAAATTAAAAATTCATATATTTTTTTTTTTTTTAAAATTAAAAATTCACACTAAACTTAATTTAAAAATTCATATTATAAATTCATATCAAACTTATATTAATTTTTCAAATATTTACAATTTTAAATATATTGTTTTTACAAAGTTTACAATATTAATTTAAGATTTAAATATTAATTTTTAAAAATATGGTAAAAATAAAATTAAAAATCTTTTTGTCTTTTTATCCCACTTTAATCAATCAAATATTATCAAAAATATGCGCCCCTCTTTTCGGTAAAGTAATTTCGGTTCCAAGACCTAATTTAACTCATGACGAATTTTTGAAATATTTTGGGTTGATTGATTAAAGATATTTATACCTTAAGAATAAACGTTAAATTTCGCAGTGATGTAATAAATTTTTGAAGGATATCAATAATTTCGGTCGCCAAACCTAATTTTATTTAATACCAATTTAATACTTTTTAGCGAACAAATTAGCGTTTATTATCAAAAGGTTAAAAATAAAAATAAAAATAAAAACTGTACAGACATACCTGTGAAATAGATTTCTTAGTTATATGATCTATTATATTCATAAGATAGTCGGTTTAATTGGTTTTCCATGGCTGCATAGGCGTAACCTCGAGCATTCATTGTCTTTTCTTCTAAACATATGAACGGTCCGTCTCTGCATAAAGTAACAAATTCGGTATTTGAATAGGTTTGATTATTTGAACATTTACCTCCATGTGACCATTTTCCGCATTTGTGACATCGTTCTAGGTGTCGTGCTCTTCTTTTCGCTGCGGATTTTGATTTTCCTTTACCAAATTGTAACTTATTATCTTCGCATCTGGATCCTTTTCTAACTCCGTCCATTCTTTCTCTGATTACTGATACTAATTCACTCGGTAGTATGTCATTATTTCTTTTAGTGATCAAAGCGTGTAGCATTAGACCATGGTTTAGTTCACAGGCAGTCTTCATTTCGTAAAAACCTAAAAAAATAAAAATTCAGAATGGGGGGAGAAGACTAGTTCTTTAGGGTCTGCTAGGGAAAGACCATACGTGTTCCATTTTCGAGAACTACACGAAAACAGACAATCTAACTCTAACAGAAATATATATTATCCTTTAAAGACTTGATTCTCCCCACACTTAGTTAGCTGTGGTGTCGAAATTGTGATTAACTTCATTGTCGACTTCCATTGGACCATGTATGTAATGTTTAACTCTGTGACCATTAACTTTAAATTCAATCCCATTTGAATTTATTAATTCTATCGTTCCGTATGGGAAAACTCTTTTGACTATGAATGGTCCAGACCATCTTGATTTCAATTTTCCAGGAAATAGCTTGAATCGTGAATTGAAAAGAAGAACTCTGTCTCCTTCTTTAAATTCTTTTGAATTTCTGATTCTTTTATCATGCCATTTCTTCGTTCTTTCTTTATAGATTAACGAATTTTCGTATGCTTCATGTCTTAATTCTTCTAATTCGTTTAGTTGACTTAATCGTAGACGTCCGGCTTCATGTAAATCAAGGTTACATGTCTTCAAAGCCCAAAATGCTTTGTGTTCAATTTCTACTGGAAGATGACATGCTTTTCCATAAACAAGTCTAAAGGGTGTGGTTCCAATTGGAGTTTTGTAGGCTGTTCTAAAAGCCCAGAGTGCATCCTCCAATTTAATGGACCATTCCTTCGGATTTGATCCTACGGTTTTCTCTAGAATACGTTTTAAAGCTCGGTTGGTATTTTCAACTTGTCCACTTGTTTGTGGATGATATGCGGTGGAGATTTTATGAGTTACTCCATATCTTTTAAGAACTTTCTCAAGTTGATTATTACAGAAATGAGTTCCCCGATCACTTATTAAAGCTTTCGGTGTTCCAAACCTTGCAAAAAGACGTTTTAAAAAGTTGACTACAACTCGTGCATCGTTAGTTGGGAGAGCTTGTGCTTCCGCCCATTTAGATACATAATCAATGGCTACGAGTATATATAGATTATTATGAGATTTTGGAAATGGACCCATAAAGTCAATACCCCAAATGTCAAATACTTCACATACTTGGATGACATTTTGTGGCATTTCATCACGTTGACTTATTTTTCCGGCCCTTTGACATGCATCACAGGATTTGCAAAGAAGGTGTGCGTCTTTGTAAATTGTAGGCCAATAGAATCCAGCTTCATAAACTTTTCTTGCTGTTAGTTGAGGCCCATAATGCCCTCCTGTTGGTCCTGTGTGACAATGGTTTAAAATTTTACTAGCTTCATCTCCAAATACACATCGGCGTATTATTCCATCGGGACAACTTTTAAACAGATGTGGATCTTCCCAGAAATAGTGTTTTATATCACTGAAGAATTTCTTTCGTCTTTGGTACGATAATCCTTTTTCAAGGAATCCACAAACTAAGTAGTTTGCATAGTCTGCAAACCATGGGATTTCTTTATAATCTATCTTCAATAGATATTCATCAGGAAAGTTGTCTTGTATGGCCGATTCATTCAGAACTTCTAATTCGGGATTTTCAAGACGAGAAAGATGATCAGCGGCGAGATTTTCTGCTCCTCTTTTATCTCGGATTTCAATATCAAACTCTTGTAAGAGTAAGATCCAACGGATTAATCTTGGTTTAGCATCTTGTTTTGAAAATAGGTATCTAAGAGCAGAATGGTCTGTATAGACCACCGTTTTTGCTAGAACGAGATATGATCGAAATTTGTCAAAAGCAAAGACAATAGCAAGGAGTTCTTTTTCAGTAGTTGTATAGTTCGTTTGTGCTCCTTGTAATGTCTTACTAGCATAATATATAGGTTGAAATCGTTTTTCAATCCTTTGTCCTAAAACGGCTCCCATTGCAAAATCACTTGCATCGCACATTAGTTCAAATGGTAGATTCCAATTTGGTGTTATCATGATCGGTGCATTAGTGAGTTTTTCTTTAAGAATATTAAAAGATTTGATACACTCATCTGAAAAGATGAATGGAGCATCCTTTTCTAGGAGTTTATTCATAGGAGTGGCAATTTTAGAAAAATCTTTTATGAAACGTCGGTAAAAACCGGCATGCCCTAGAAAACTCCTAACTCCTCTAACATTGGTGGGATGTGGAAGTTTAGCAATTACATCTACTTTAGCTCTATCCACTTCAATTCCTTCTTTTGAAATTTTATGTCCAAGAACGATGCCTTCTTTAACCATGAAATGGCATTTCTCCCAATTAAGTACTAGATTTGATTTTTCGCATCTAATTAGCATTCGTTCCAGATTAACTAGACATGATTTAAATGTATCACCGAAGACTGAAAAGTCATCCATGAATACTTCCATGCATTCTTCTATCATGTCATGAAAAATCGCCATCATACACCTTTGAAAGGTTGCAGGGGCGTTACAAAGTCCAAATGGCATGCGTTTGTAAGCAAAAGTACCATAAGGGCACGTAAATGTGGTTTTCTCTTGATCTTCGGGTGCTATTGGAATTTGAAAATATCCGGAAAATCCATCTAGAAAACAATAGTAACTATTTCCGGCTAATCTTTCCAACATTTGATCTATGAAAGGTAAGGGAAAGTGATCTTTTCTGGTGGCGTCATTTAATTTTCTATAATCAATACATACACGCCATCCTGTTACAGTCCTAGTAGGAATAAGCTCATTTTTCTCATTTGTGATAACAGTCATGCCACCCTTCTTAGGTACGCATTGAACTGGGCTTACCCACGGACTATCAGAAATTGGATATATCAAACCTGCATCTAGCAGTTTAATAATCTCTTTCTTAACTACATCTTGCATATTAGGATTTAGTCTTCGTTGGCGTTGCACATACGTTTTATGACCTTCTTCCATAAGGATTTTATGTGTGCAATACGAAGGACTTATTCCTTTAATATCATGAATTTTCCATGCAATGGCTGGTTTATGAGCTTTCAACACAGAAATGAGCTGTGATTTCTCATTTTCAGTAAGAGAAGACGATATTATTACAGGTAATTCAGATTCACCATGTAAATAAGCGTATTCCAAATGGTTTGGAAGTGGCTTTAACTCTAATTTCGGAGGTTCTTCTATCGATGATTTATATCGATATCTGTCTTCTTCTTTTAGCATTTGAATTTCTTCTGTTGTTGGTTCATATCCATTAGCTATAAGTGTAGCTAACATTTCAGCTTCATCAATTGGTTCATTACCTTCTCCTAAAGAACATTCTCCTGTTCCTTGTAATTCTGGAAATTCTTCTAATAATTCTGCATGTGCATCTATAGTTTGAATATAATAACATGTATCATCTGCAGATTGTGGTTGTTGCATTGCTCTATCAACTGAAAAGGTAACACTCTCATCCTCTATACTTAGGGTCAGTTTCTTACCGAACACGTCTATCATTGCTTTAGCCGTGTTTAAGAATGGTCTTCCTAATATGAGAGGAACTTGAGAATCTTCTTCCATGTCCAAAACAACAAAATCTACTGGAAATACTAAAGTACCAACTTTAACTAGCATGTTCTCCATTATCCCTCTAGGATATTTTATTGATCTATCGGCTAGTTGTATGCTTATTCTTGTTGGTTTCAATTCTCCAAGGTCTAGTTTAGCGTATAGTGAATACGGCATTAGATTTATACTAGCACCTAAATCTGCTAATGCTTCTATTGAACTAAGACTACCCAGAAAACATGGAATTGTGAAACTTCCTGGATCAGATAGTTTTTCTGGTATCTTATTCAACAGCACTGCTGAACAATTAGCATTCATAGTAACAGCCGAGAGTTCTTCCATTTTCTTTCTATTCGTGATTAGATCTTTCAAGAATTTAGCATACCTAGGCATTCCTGAAATCACATCAATGAAAGGAAGATTTACATTTATCTGTTTAAACATATCCAAGAATTTGGATTGCTCGGCTTCAAGTTTTTCCTTCTTCATTTTACTCGGATAAGGAAGTGGTGGTTGGTATGGTTTAACATAAGGTTTATCCTTAACTGTGTTATCTTCATTAAAATTTTCAACTACCGGTTCTTTTTCCTTATCTTGATCAGGTTGTGGTTCTTGTGTAGTAGGAATAGTTTCATCAGAAGTTACAGGTATTTCATGTGGTTTAAGTGTTGTACCACTTCTTGTGGTAATAGCTTTAGCTGTTTCATTCCGGGGGTTAGCATTTGTATCGCTAGGTAGACTTCCCGGTTTTCTTTCACCTATTAACCTTGCTAGGTTACTTACTTCTTGTTCCAGATTTTGAATAGAAGCTTGTTGATTTCTAAATGCTTGAGCATTTTGTTCATTGGTTTGTTTTTGAGATGTGAAAAACTGCGTTTGAGTTTCAACTAGCTTCGTCATCATATCTTCTAAATTCGGCTTTTTATCATCGGTTTGTTGTGGTGGTTTGTTTTGAAAATTCGGTCTTTGCTGATTGTAAGTATTATTGGATACTTGTTGATTGCTAGGACCTTGTTGGTTGTTGTATGGAATATTTCGGTTATAATTCTGGTTTTGATTGTAAATCGGTCTTGGCGGTTGATAATTATTCTGATAATTATTTCCAGGCCTTTGGTTTATGTATGAAATATTCTCTCTTTGTTCCATTGTTAATTCAATACTGAGACAATCTTTTGTCAAATGTGGTCCTCCACACTGCTCACAACTAATTCGTATTGAGTGAATATCCTTAGTCATCTTTTCCATTCGTCTCTCGAAAGCATCTATCTTTGCGGAAATGGAATCTAAGTCATGGCTAGAATCGGCTCTAGCTGCTTTAGATGATCTAATGATATCTTTTTCTTGGTGCCACTCATGTGAGTGGGAAGCAGTGTTGTCAATAATTTTGTAAGCATCAGTTTCGGTTTTCTTCATAATAGAACCACCAGCTGCTATATCTATGTCTTTTCTTGTAGTGATGTCGCATCCTCGGTAGAATATTTGTACTATTTGACAGGTGTCTAAACCATGTTGCGGACATCCTCTTAATAACTTTCCATATCTTGTCCACGCCTCATATAGAGTTTCATTTGGTTTCTGTGTGAACGTAACAATTTCTGCTTGAAGTCTTACGGCTTTAGATGCAGGAAAGAATTGTTTAAGAAATTTGTCAATTAAAACATCCCATGTATCGATCGCCCCTTCAGGTAACGATTCCAACCAATCTTTGGCTTCTCCCTTTAAAGTCCAGGGAAATAACATGAGATATATCTGTTCATCCTCCACTTCTCGGATTTTAAATAGTGTGCAGATCCTATTAAAGGTACGTAGATGTTCATTTGGATCTTCCTTCGGCGCACCACTAAATTGGCATTGATTAGTCACCATGTGTAGAATTTGTCCTTTGATTTCATAATCTGGCGCATTAATGTCTGGATGAGTAATTGCGTGACCTTGGCCAGTGCGTTTAGCTCTCATTCGGTCTTCCATACTTAAAGGTTCCAGATTCTCCATAATTGAATTTGTTGAATCGGTATCACTAGATGATTCTGATTTAATGGTTCGTTCCTCAACAATCTCTGTTTGAATGATTGGTGGTTCCGGAGGAAAGTTTAATGGTTCAGGATCTACGAATCGTTCCTGAATATTTTCTGGATTCTCAATTGTGAGGTTGGGTTCAAAAAATGGATTATCGGAAATTTGTACTGAAGTACTTGGTCGACTGGATGACGATTCTAAAGAAAAATCAACGGCGGTTATATTTGTTAAACGATGTCTTGATCTAGTTACAGGTGGTGAACGTACAAAAGGTGATGAACGTCTTGCTCGGTGCATTCACTGAATATCCTATTAGTTTTTAAAAAGAAAGAAAAATTATAATAAGTTATCCAATCAATAGACTTTTCTGATTTTGCCCACGTTTCGAATAGCCAAAAGATGCAGCAGAGGGGCAGGATTCGTTTGGTCTCAATATAATTGAGGACTGTTTGGCTCCAATAACCCGGTCCACGTACAAATCCAACTATTACTACGAACCAGAAAATTTTGATGTCTATCAATTTAACCACTTAAAATAAATTTTCGTAATTTTAAGAAATTTAGATAAGAAGGAGAAAAAATTCTAAGTCCTAAAAATTAGAATAGCGAGAAATAAGAGAGAAAAAGAGTTCGTCGATAAAGGTTGAAAAAGAAAAAAAAATGGTTGAAAAATAAAAGGTGACGGAAAAATAAAAGAAACTTATAAAAACTTAAAAATACTTAACTAACCTAACCTTATTACTACAACTAACTTAAAATTATAATCGCAAATTGAAATTACTAATTGTAATGATAATTGGTACATAGTAAAAGGTGTCTAAAAATATTAAAGCTTACAGGAAAAACTAAATCCCAAATGGAAATAACTTAAAAAGAAACTAAAACTTAAAAAAAAGGCGTCGCAAAATTCTAAAGCACCTAAATCTTAGTCTAAAGAAAAAGCACTTAAGGAATTCTACGGCAAAGCCTAAAAATCTAGGAGTAAAAATAACTATAGCAAAAACTAAGTTTAAAATTAAATATGAGCTAAAAAAAAACAAATATTATGCTACAACGATTAAAAAGGGACAAAATATAAAAATATACAAAAAGTTGTAAAAAGTACAATTTTTATAAAAATATTATTTTTATATTATTTATTTTATTAAACTATTAATTTTACAATTTTAATAAAACTAATTTAACTAAAATATATAAATAAAAAGTAAAAGTAAAATTAAAACTAATAATAATAATAATAATAATTAGGTTTAATTAATAATTAATATTAATAATATCCCGTAATTAATGCTCGATTAGGGCTTCCTTGTCGCCTGTCAGAAACCCTCCGCGAGTCGCGGCAATTAAAGAAGAAAACCCCGCGAGTCGCGGGGTTCAGAATTTGAGCTGACAGATTTATCTTTTTACGCGTTTTTCTTTTTTTTTTTTTTATTTCTGTTTTCTGTTTTTTAAATAATTAAAAGATTTTAAAATAAAACTTATATTTTTATAAACTAAAATAGAAATAAAGAAACTTTATAAAACTTAAATATTTAACAAAATCTTAAAAATACTAATATTTTTGTTTTTCTTTTTATATTTTCGAATATTTAAAACGTATTTTTACAAAAACGACTTTTAATAAAAGTAACTAAAAATCTTTTTTTTTTTATATTAGCGTTGCGCTTCCGGCGTTTAAGAGTTTTTCCCCGGCAGCGGCGCCAAAAATAACTTGATGTCGAACGAGGTGTATATAAAATAGTTATTATTTTACTAGAAAAATACTATTAAATACGATACAATTTTACACAAGATATTTATTTATTTATAGAATGGATATACTTAAACCTTGCTACAACACTTATAGGCAGTGTACCTAATCGTACAGTAGTGTAGTTTTTAGTAAGTCCGGTTCGTTCCACAGGGAAATCTTTAAACAAAGCTCAACGCTATATTAGTTTACTTTTATAAAAATACAAATATATATATAGGTAATATTATTATTATAAAGGGGGGTTTTTACCGTTTAATGACCGGTTTGTCGATTTTAAAACTTTATTCGTAGTTAAAACCTAATGTAAAATATAAAATAAATACAAGACTTTAAATTAAAGCGTAAAGTAAATAACGATAATGAAATTGCGAATAATAAAAATGCGATAAAATTAAATTGCGATAATTAAAAGTACGATAATTAAAAGTGCGATTAAATAACAATAAAAGTGCGATAATTAGAAGTGCAATTAAATATAAAATAAAGGAAATAAAATATGAAATAAAAGAATTATGCTTATTTAAACTTCCGTAATCATGATGTTTGACGTGTTGATTTTAGTTTTATACCCATGGGTTAATTGTCCTTTGTCCTGGATTATTCAATATGTCCGTCTGGTTTTTGTCCATAACAGTCCATCAGTCATAAATATAAATTGCAAGTGTCCTTGTCAAATTATTATTATACCCGAAGTTAAATATTCCAACTAATTGGGGATTCGAATTGTAACAAGGTTTTAATACTTTGTTTAATGAATACACCAGGTTATCGACTGCGTGTAAACCAAGGTTTTACTACTTTGTTAACAATTACACCAATTACCCTTGAATGTAATTTCACCCCTGTTTTAATTATTCTAGTGGCTATTAATCCATTCCCGTGTCCGGTTAAATGAACGATTATTCGTACATATAAATACCCCGCCCATCGTGTCCGATCGAGTTTATATGGTAATTTATAGGGACGCCCAATTGTAAATCTTTATATTAACATTAACAAACTTTCATTTAGTTAAACAAATATAAAGCCCATTAATAGCCCATAGTCTAGTTTCCACAAGTGTCGTTCTTTTGTCCAAACCCCAATTATGGTACAAAGCCCAATTACCCAATTTTAGTAATTAGCCCAACATCATGATTACTTCGTTTTAAATAAGCATAATAATAACTTAGCTACGAGACATTAATGTAAAAAGGTTGAACATAACTTACAATGATTAAAAATAGCGTAGCGTTACACGGACAGAATTTCGACTTACACCCTTACAACATTCGCTAACATACCCTTATTATTAGAATTATAATTAAAATTAAAATTAAAATATAAATTATATATATATATTACTCGTATGAATGAGAAGGAAAAAAAGATATGAAATTTGATCAGAATTCGGTTGGCTTTATAGCCAGAGTTGAAAATTGGGGCTCCGCGACTCGCGGCAAAATGCCCCTCAAACTCCGCAAGTCGCGGAGATATATTTACAGCTCACACCCTTGGAGTTTCTTGCTGCCGACGGTTTTTAATATATATATATAATATATATATAATTAATATAATTAATTATATATTATATTATATTTATATACATAGTTAACTTGTAATTTTTAGTCCGTTGCGTCGAGCGTTAAGAGTTGACTCTGGTCCCGGTTCCGGATTTTCGAACGTCCTCGCGTACAATTTAATATCTTGTACTTTGCGTTTTGAATCTTGTACTCTTGTGATTTCGAGACGTTTCTTATCAATAATTGGAACCTTTTTGATTGTCTTTTGTTCTTTTGAGCTTTTTGGTCGTTTGCGTCTTCAAATCGTCGAATCTGTCTTTTGTCTTCACCTTTTATTATTTAAACGAATATCACTTGTAAATAGAACAATTGCAACTAAAAGCTTGTCTTTCTTGAGGAATAATGCTATGAAATATATGTTCGTTTTTAGCATTATTAATTATATATATATTATATATATATATTAAAAACCGTCGGCAGCAAGAAACTCCAAGGGTGTGAGCTGTAAATATATCTCCGCGACTCGCGGAGTTTGAGGGGCATTTTGCCGCGAGTCGCGGAGCCCCAATTTTCAACTCTGGCTATAAAGCCAACCGAATTCTGATCAAATTTCATATCTTTTTTCTCTTCCTCTTCATACGTAAATATATTTATATTTATAATTTATATTTTAATTTTAATTATAATTCTAATAATAAGGGTATGTTAGCGAATGTTGTAAGGGTGTAAGTCGAAATTCTGTCCGTGTAACGCTACGCTATTTTTAATCATTGTAAGTTATGTTCAACCTTTTTATATTAATGTCTCGTAGCTAAGTTATTATTATGCTTATTTAAAACAAAGTAATCATGATGTTGGGCTAATTACTAAAATTGGGTAATTGGGCTTTGTACCATAATTGGGGTTTGGACAAAAGAACGACACTTGTGGAAACTAGACTATGGGCTATTAATGGGCTTTATATTTGTTTAACTAAATGAAAGTTTGTTAATGTTAATATAAAGATTTACAATTGGGCGTCCCTATAAATTACCATATAAACTCGATCGGACACGATGGGCGGGGTATTTATATGTATGAATAATCGTTCATTTAACCGGACACGGGAATGGATTAATAGCCACTAGAATAATTAAAACAGGGGTGAAATTACATTCAAGGGTAATTGGTGTAATTGTTAACAAAGTAGTAAAACCTTGGTTTACACGCAGTCGATAACCTGGTGTATTCATTAAACAAAGTATTAAAACCTTGTTACAATTCGAATCCCCAATTAGTTGGAATATTTAACTTCGGGTATAATAATAATTTGACAAGGACACTTGCAATTTATATTTATGACTGATGGACTGTTATGGACAAAAACCAGACGGACATATTGAATAATCCAGGACAAAGGACAATTAACCCATGGGCATAAAACTAAAATCAACACGTCAAACATCATGATTACGGAAGTTTAAATAAGCATAATTCTTTTATTTCATATTTTATTTCCTTTATTTTATATTTAATTGCACTTCTAATTATCGCACTTTTATTGTTATTTAATCGCACTTTTAATTATCGTACTTTTAATTATCGCAATTTAATTTTATCGCATTTTTATTATTCGCAATTTCATTATCGTTATTTACTTTACGCTTTAATTTAAAGTCTTGTATTTATTTTATATTTTACATTAGGTTTTAACTACGAATAAAGTTTTAAAATCGACAAACCGGTCATTAAACGGTAAAAACCCCCCTTTATAATAATAATATTACCTATATATATATTTGTATTTTTATAAAAGTAAACTAATATAGCGTTGAGCTTTGTTTAAAGATTTCCCTGTGGAACGAACCGGACTTACTAAAAACTACACTACTGTACGATTAGGTACACTGCCTATAAGTGTTGTAGCAAGGTTTAAGTATATCCATTCTATAAATAAATAAATATCTTGTGTAAAATTGTATCGTATTTAATAGTATTTTTCTAGTAAAATAATAACTATTTTATATACACCTCGTTCGACATCAAGTTTGCGGCCATACAACGCTTCAAAAGGCGCGGCTTTAATACTCGAATGATAACTGTTGTTGTAAGAGAATTCGGCTAGCGGCAGATGCCTTTCCTAAGACTTTCCGAAGTCAATAACACAGGCACGCAACATGTCCTCCAATGTCTGAATCGTTCGTTCACTCTGGCCGTTAATCTGGGGGTGATACGCGGTGCTCATGTCGAGACGGGTTCCCAAGGCTTCTTGCAAGGAACGCCAAAATCTGGAAGCAAAACGGGGATCGCGATCTAAGATAATTGATAGAGGCACACCATGACGAGATACAACTTCTTTGATGTACAGTTGAGCAAGTTTCTCCATTGTGTCTGTTTCTTTCATCGCTAGAAAATGAGCAGATTTGGTAAGACGGTCAACGATAACCCAGATTGTATCGTATCCGCCCACCGTCTTTGGTAGCTTCGTGATGAAATCCATTGTAATTGCTTCCCATTTCCATTGTGGGATTTCTGGTTGCTGAAGTAATCCAGATGGCCTCTGATGTTTAGCCTTAACCTTCGAACAAGTTAAACACCTTCCAACATAAGTTGCAACATCCTTCTTAAGATTTGGCCACCAATACTGTTCCTTGAGATCGTGGTACATTTTTCCGGCTCCTGGATGAATCGAATATCTCGACCTGTGGGCTTCATCAAGTATAAGGTTCCGTAGATCTCCGTAACGAGGTACCCAAATTCTTCCGGCATAACATCGGAGTCCAGACTCCTTAACCTCGAATTTAGAGATGAGGATGTTTAGGTATTCACGAGATATGTTCTCATCCTTGAGAGCCTCTTCTTGGGCTGCTCGAATCTAGATGTGAAGATTCGAATGGATGGTGATGTTCAGAGCCCGAACACGAAGAGATACCGTTCTCTCCTTTCGACTCAGAGCGTCGGCTACAACATTGGCCTTGCCCGGATGGTAGCAAAGTTCACAATCGTAGTCGTTTAGCGTCTCAATCCATCGACGCTGTCTCATGTTCAGTTGCTTCTGATCAAAGATGTGCTGGAGGATTTTGTGATCGGTGAATATGGTACTCTTTGTTCCATAAAGATAGTGTCTCCACAGCTTCAATGCGAAGACAACGGCTCCAAGTTCGAGATCGTGAGTAGTGTAGTATCGCTCGTGGACCTTCAGTTTACGAGATGCATAGGCAATGACCTTCGTTCTTTGCATCAATACACAACCAAAACCATTCTTCGAAGCATCGCAGTACACAACGAAGTTGTCACTGCCTTCGGGAAGAGATAAGATAGGTGCGGTGGTTAACTTCTGCTTCAGGATTTGAAATGCTGCTTCTTGTTCTTTTTCCCAAACAAAATTATTCCCTTTATGAGTTAACGCAGTCAAAGGACGCGAAATCAAAGAGAAACCTTCAATGAACCTTCGGTAATAACCGGCAAGACCTAGAAATTGGCGGATGTGAGTCAGAGTAGTGAGGGTTTCCCACATGCTGATAGCCTTGATCTTGGCGGGATCAACTTTGATACCTTGATCACTCACAATATGACCCAGAAATTGGACTTCCTTCAGCCAAAATTCACACTTGGAGAATTTGGCATAAAGCTGCTCTTGTCTCAAGAGTTCGAGCACTAACCGAAGATGTTGCTCATGTTCTTCTTCGCTCTGGGAGTAGATGAGGATATCATCTATGAAGACGATAACGAATTTATCCAGGTATGGCTTGCAGACACAATTCATGAGGTCCATGAATACAGTGGGTGCGTTGGTTAAACCAAATGGCATCACGAGAAACTCATAATGACCATAGCGGGTTCTAAACGCAGTCTTCATCACATCACTCTCCTTCACCCTCAATTGGTGATAACCTGATCGCAAATCGATCTTAGAATAAACGCTTGATCCTTGCAGCTGATCAAAAAGATCATCAATTCGGGGAAGAGGATATCGATTCTTGATCGTTATCTTGTTGATCTCACGATAATCGATACGCATGCGGAAGGATCCATCCTTCTTCTTCACGAATAAAACAGGTGCGCCCCAAGGCGAAGAGCTCGGTTGGATAAACCCTCGGTCGAGCAATTCCTGCAGTTGACTCTGCAACTCTTGCAGTTCTGAAGGTGCCAGACGATACGGCGCACGAGCTACGGGTGCAGCTCCTGGCACTAGATTGATTTGGAACTCCACTGCTCTGGGTGGCGGTAATCCAGGCAACTCTTCCAGAAAGACGTCGGGGAATTCATTCACAATTCGCACGTCATTCACACTCTTCTCCTCTGATTCTAAAGCCTTCACGTGTGCTAAAACGGCAAGTCGTCCTTTCTTCATGATCTTCTGCGCTTTCATACAACTAATGAGGTTCAGTTTCGAACTACATCTCTCTCCATATATAACCAGTGGCTCACCATCTCCTTGTGGTATACGAAGAGCTTTATCTCCACATATAACATCGGCCCTTACTTTAGTCAACCAGTCCATGCCGACAATCACGTCAAAGCTTCCCAATTTGATGGGTATCAAGTCAATTTCGAAATCCACACCAGCTATGTTAATAATAGCTCCTCGGCCAATTTGGTCAACCTTTTCAAGTTTACCGTTGGCTACCTCGACAAGCATACTTTCTTTTAAAGGAACTAATGACCAATTTATCTTATCACAAAAGTGTCTACATACATAGCTTCTATCAGCACCAGTATCAAATAGGACAGAAGCTAAAAGATTGTTGATAGTGAATATAACTGTAACCAAGTCGGGGTTCTCACGTGCATCCCTTGCATTAACATTAAAAGCTCTACCACGGGGTGGTCTGCTGTCCTTCTTCTTATTGGGGCAATCATTCCTAAAGTGGCCCTGCTATCCACACTCATAGCATTTCCTTGGCCCATTTGGGTTTGTCCTTGCAGCTGGGATGGGAATCTTGCAGTTCTTACCAACATGTCCGATCCTGTTGCACTTTTCACATACCGCATTACAATAACCAGTGTGGTGTTTGTAACACCTCTTGTATTGCGGTAGGGTACCTTTGTAGTTCGGGTTGGTGCTTGTGCCTGGGTTGGGGTTTCCACCGTTGTTGTGTCTCTTAACGGGGGTTTGATCATAGGTCCTCCCCTTACTGTTATCCCACTTTCGCTTGTCACTACTACCCGCTTCAGACTTAGCCTTCTCTGGTTCATCGATGAGAATCTGATTCATGAGTGTATGCGCCATGCACATTGCTTCGAGAACATTCGGTGGCTTGGACGAGGTGACATTACCCTTGATGGACTTAGGGAGTCCCCAGAAGTATCTCTCCATACGCTTGAATTCCGGGGTGACCATGGTAGGACACATAAGAGCTAACTCAAGAAACCTCCGATTGTAACCATCGAGATCGTTGCCAACAGCTTTCAATTGCATAAACTCTATTTCCATCTTTTGTATCTCGGTTCTCGGACAATACTCATCAATCATAGCCGCTTTGAACTCCTCCCATGGCGTAGCATACGCCTCATTAATACCTTGTGCCTGAGCCATGGTGTTCCACCACGTGAGGGCGCCATCAGATAGCGTGCAGGAAGCAAATTTGGTTTTATTAGACTCGGAACAATTGATGACTCGGAATACTGATTCAAGCTTTTCAAACCATCTTGTGAGACCAACAGGCCCCTCAGTTCCGCTGAATTTATGTGGCTTACAGCTCTGGAATTCCTTGTAGGTGCACTCTTTTCGAACGGGTTGGATAACCGGCGGTGGTTCGGCTTGAGGGTTCATTTCCCCAAGGCTGCAGTTACTCGTTCATTAATCATCTCTTCGATTTGAGCTGCTGTGGGTGTTGTTCGTGTGTTTGCCATTGCCCTTCGAAACAGAAATTTTGACTTAAGTCAAAATCCCGCATTTAATATATAATAATATAGTATATAGTAAACAGGAAAACAACATAACGCATGCCAATTAAGTAACGCAACCAGGCACAAATACCGCAAAACCAACATACAGTAATGTAAATAGAACACTGTGCAAGAATTTAACAATACAAATTTCCATTAATAAAGAGTTGCATACATAAGTTCGTACATTACATAAGGAAAACATGGAACTACAACGAGATTACAAAATGAAACCTACTACAAAGCTCTATGGTGACGGTGGGTAAAGGATGTCCAGCACATGGGACATCTGCTCCTCGAGCTCAGTCACCCGAGCACGGAGGATCTCCACCTCCCTCGCCAGTTCCTCGACAGAGGGAGGGGCTGGCAGAGCAGGCGGTGCTGCTGGTGCAGATGGTGCTGGTGGTGCAGATGGTCCGGCTCCAGAGGTAGATGCTGCATGGCGGTAAGGCTTACGCACGAACGGATCAGCTGGGTAAGGCACGACCCGCTTACGGGCGGTAACCCTACGACACTAACCATGTGCGTTAGTGAACGCTCGACCTCCGTTGATCCCAGGAATAACTGTGCCATCGAAACGGTACCGCTTCTTCGGCGGGGTGGAGGGTGGCTGCACAGGTGTATCATCAAGGTTCTCCTCGTCGGAGTTGTCGTCACTAGTGTCGTCTGTGGATGAGTCGTCGGATGATGAATCAGCTGGGGGTGGCGGCGATCGGTGACCGGTAGTCATGATCCGGTATCTGAAAGGTGGGATTGGTATGACACGTCCATCAGGAAGGCGTCGGCACCAATGGTTATGCTCATTACGGAACGGAACGTCCCCGTATTCCCCGGGAATCACAACACCACCGGGGCGGGGCTATGGTTCCTGAGGTACCGGGGCAACTGGAGCTGGAATCTCTGGAGGGTCCTGGGCTCCGACTGCGGTAACCACTGGTACAGGTGTATGGCTGCTGGTTCCGGAGGATGAAGCGCCGGGGTCACTGGTTAACGGGATCCGTGTGTCGGTAGCAGCAGTAGGTGAGGTGGCCGATGGGTCTGAATCGCTGTCCAAAATGATGACAGGTGTAATATCCGACATCTGAACAAGGAAAATAACTTTTCCATATTAGTAAGTCATAAGCAAGCAAGTATTAGGCACTATAGCAACCTAGCATGGCAATCAGTACTAATCAGAGATAACATGTGAAAGCTAATAGTAATCATGCAAAGGCAGAAATAGGCATACAGCAAGTTCGCATGGCAGTAAAGATAAGCAATAGCATGCAGTAAGATCATACAGTAGAAAGTAGGCAAAGCATGCAGTAAGTCTCGCAGAAACAAGTAAACAAGCTAGTTGTAGATTAGTCCTATTAGTGAATCCTACTTAGGTCCGGTCTAGACTCACTAATGCAACCTAATTCCCTACAACCAATGCTCTGATACCAACTGTGACACCCCGCACAAAACCATCGTGTACGGATCATCAACAACAGGATCATCACAAGGTCAAACACTATATGTTGTTTGAAAACCGATTTGCATTCATTAAAAAGATAACATTTTACAAAGATAACATGTCATAAGACTTATTACAAACCATTGTTCCAAAATAACATAAGTTTACGAATGCAAAACATAAGTTTCATAATTTGAGACATCTCTAGTAATGCAGCGGATAACTAATACAACAGGTCCTTAACAACAATTCAATAACAGCATGACATTGTGTGTAACAGCGGAAGCAATAAACCTCTAGGCACCTGAGAAATACACGCTTAAAAAGTCAACACGAATGTTGGTGAGCTATAGTTTAAGTTGTAATAGTAACGTAAGATAGGCCACGAGATTTCAGTGCTGCAACAGCGTATCAAAACAGTATGAAAAGTATATGCATAACCGTGGGCACCCGGTAACTAGACTTAACTTTTATAACCCCCTGAAAGTATACTTGGCGAGTGCGTATGTTCACGAAGTATTAAACACCCGTTAAATGCTAGCGCGACTAGCCCGAGTGGGGATGTCAAACCCTATGGATCCATATCTAAGATTCGCGTTCACCGGTTCAAAAACCAATGACTAAACGTTACCGTGCTAAGGGGAATGTTTATGCCATTGTATAACCCACACACATATAAAGTTTAAGTACTCGTGCCTAGTATGTAAAACGTAAAAAGCGCATGTATTCTCAGTTCCAAAATAATTAAAGTAAAAAGGGATGCTATAACTCACAGTGATAAAAGCGGTAAAGTCGGTAATGAAAGTACGCAAGTAGTAAGTCGGTTCGAAAGGTCGTCAACCTAAATAAAAGGTCACTAGGTCAGTAGGTTGTCTTTATGAGTTCAAATAGTGCATAAAATAAGTTTAAGTGTCATCATCATCATCATTCATCATCATAAAAGCGAAGTAAGTTGACGAGAATAGAGATCGAAACAATAGGATGATTTCGATCAGTTGCTACGACCTCTACGTAAATCGAAAAGATGCACGGTCAGTGGCTATGGCTCCGTATATGAGTCCCCTAACAGCTGACCAATTTTTAGAACATAACTCGTCTTCGTTTGACCGTGGCGACGGTTTAAGTGCGAGTAGGTCAGAAACTTCAGCACAACGTTAATAGGGTGTAGTGACTCTCGGAGGGCCATAAATCCTAAACCGTGACTCGGATTAAGACGAGGCCTAAACGGAAAATCATCTACTCGAACCGAACTAACTGAAAATAAACTTTCTAGTAGCCCAGGTAGTAGTGACCCGAACTTTTCCATGTTTATATATATTAATTGAGATTGATATTTACATGATTAAATGTTTCCAACATGTTAAGCAATCAAACTTGTTAAGACTTGATTAATTGAAATAGGTTTCATATAGACAATTGACCACCCAAGTTGACCGGTGATTCACGAACGTTAAAACTTGTAAAAACTATATGATGACATATATATGGTTATATATATAGTTAACATGATATTATGATAAGTAAACATATCATTAAGTATATTAACAATGAACTACATATGTAAAAACAAGACTACTAACTTAATGATTTTGAAACGAGACATATATGTAACGATTATCGTTGTAACGACATTTAATGTATATATATCATATTAAGAGATATTCGTACATCATAATATCATGATAATATAATAATTTAAAATCTCTTTTGATATTATAAACATTGGGTTAACAACATTTAACAAGATCGTTAACCTAAAGGTATCAAAACAACATTTACATGTAACGACTAACGATGACTTAACAACTCAGTTAAAATGTATATACATGTAGTGTTTTAATATGTATTCATACACTTTTGAAAGACTTCAAGACACTTATCAAAATACTTCTACTTAACAAAAATGCTTACAATTACATCCTCGTTCAGTTTCATCAACAATTCTACTCGTATGCACCCGTATTCGTACTCGTACAATACACAGCTTTTAGATGTATGTACTATTGGTATATACACTCCAATGATCAGCTCTTAGCAGCCCATGTGAGTCACCTAACACATGTGGGAACCATCATTTGGCAACTAGCATGAAATATCTCATAAAATTACAAAAATATGAGTAATCATTCATGACTTATTTACATGAAAACAAAATTACATATCCTTTATATCTAATCCATACACCAACGACCAAAAACACCTACAAACACTTTCATTCTTCAATTTTCTTCATCTAATTGATCTCTCTCAAGTTCTATCTTCAAGTTCTAAGTGTTCTTCATAAATTCCAAAAGTTCTAGTTTCATAAAATCAAGAATACTTTCAAGTTTGCTAGCTCACTTCCAATCTTGTAAGGTGATCATCCAACCTCAAGAAATATTTGTTTCTTACAGTAGGTTATCATTTTAATACAAGGTAATAATCATATTCAAACTTTGGTTCAATTTCTATAACCATAACAATCTTATTTCAAGCGATGATCTTACTTGAACTTGTTTTCGTGTCATGATTTTGCTTCAAGAACTTCGAACCATCCAAGGATCCATTGAAGCTAGATCCATTTTTGTCTTTTCCAGTAGGTTTATCCAAGGAACTTAAGGAAGTAATGATGTTCATAACATCATTCGATTGATACATATAAAGCTATCTTATTCGAAGGTTTAAACTTGTAATCACTAGAACATAGTTTAGTTAATTCTAAACTTGTTCGCAAACAAAAGTTAATCCTTCTAACTTGACTTTTAAAATCAACTAAACACATGTTCTATATCTATATGATATGCTAACTTAATTATTTAAAACCTGGAAACACGAAAAACACCGTAAAACCGGATTTACGCCGTCGTAGTAACACCGCGGGCTGTTTTGGGTTAGTTAATTAAAAACTATGATAAACTTTGATTTAAAAGTTGTTATTCTGAGAAAATGATTTTTATTATGAACATGAAACTATATCCAAAAATTATGGTTAAACTCAAAGTGGAAGTATGTTTTCTAAAATGGTCATCTAGACGTCGTTCTTTCGACTGAAATGACTACCTTTACAAAAACGACTTGTAACTTATTTTTCCGACTATAAACCTATACTTTTCTGTTTAGATTCATAAAATAGAGTTCAATATGAAACCATAGCAATTTGATTCACTCAAAACGGATTTAAAATGAAGAAGTCATGGGTAAAACAAGATTGGATAATTTTTCTCATTTTAGCTACGTGAAAATTGGTAACAAATCTATTCCAATCATAACTTAATCAACTTGTATTGTATATTATGTAATCTTGAGATACCATAGACACGTATACAATGTTTCGACCTATCATGTCGACACATCTATATATATTTCGGAACAACCATAGACACTCTATATGTGAATGTTGGAGTTAGCTATACAGGGTTGAGGTTGATTCCAAAATATATATAGTTTGAGTTGTGATCAATACTGAGATACGTATACACTGGGTCGTGGATTGATTCAAGATAATATTTATTTATTTCTGTACATCTAACTGTGGACAACTAGTTGTAGGTTACTAACGAGGACAGCTGACTTAATAAACTTAAAACATCAAAATATATTAAAAGTGTTGTAAATATATTTTGAACATACTTTTATCTTTAGGTTCGTGAATCAACCAGTGGCCAAGTCTTACTTCCCGACGAAGTAAAAATCTGTGAAAGTGAGTTATAGTCCCACTTTTAAAATCTAATATTTTTGGGATGAGAATACATGCAGGTTTTATAAATGATTTACAAAATAGACACAAGTACGTGAAACTACATTCTATGGTTGAATTATCGAAATCGAATATGCCCCTTTTTATTAAGTCTGGTAATCTAAGAATTAGGGAACAGACACCCTAATTGACGCGAATCCTAAAGATAGATCTATCGGGCCCAACAAGCCCCATCCAAAGTACCGGATGCTTTAGTACTTCGAAATTTATATCATATCCGAAGGGTGTCCCGGAATGATGGGGATATTCTTATATATGCATCTTGTTAATGTCGGTTACCAGGTGTTCACCATATGAATGATTTTTATCTCTATGTATGGGATGTGTATTGAAATATGAAATCTTGTGGTCTATTATTATGATTTGATATATATAGGTTAAACCTATAACTCACCAACATTTTTGTTGACGTTTTAAGCATGTTTATTCTCAGGTGATTATTACGAGCTTCCGCTGTCGCATACTTAAATAAGGACGAGATTTGGAGTCCATGCTTGTATGATATTGTGTAAAAACTGCATTCAAGAAACTTTTTGTTGTAACATATTTGTATTGTAAACCATTATGTAATGGTCGTGTGTAAACAGGATATTTTAGATTATCATTATTTGATAATCTACGTAAAGCTTTTTAAACCTTTATTGATGAAATAAAGGTTATGGTTTGTTTTAAAATGAATGCAGTCTTTGAAAAACGTCTCATATAGAGGTCAAAACCTCGCAACGAAATCAATTAATATGGAACGTTTTTAATCAATAAGAACGGGACATTTCAGTTGGTATCCGAGCGTTGGTCTTAGAGAACTAGAATTTTGCATTAGTGTGTCTTATCGAGCTTGTTAGGATGCATTAGTGAGTCTGGACTTCGACCGTGTTTACTTGAAAAATGATTGCTTAACAAATTTTGTTGGAAACTATATATTTTTAACATGTGAATATTATGTGATATATTAATCTCTTAACGCGTTTGATATTATGTGATAGATGTCTACCTCTAGAACAAGTCCCATTGACTCACCTAATAATAATGAAGAGTCAAATGTAAATTGGAATGATTCGTGGACTGATTCACAAGTTCCCGAAGAGGAACCGGAAGAAGAGTCGGAACCGGAAGAAGAATCGGAACCGGAAGAAGAATCGGAACCGGAAGAAGAATCGGAACCGGATGAAGAAATAGAACCGGTGGGGGAAATAATAAAACGGTTAAGTAAAAGAAAATCCTCAACCAACCGACCAAGGTTAATTATGGTCGATGGTGTTTCCGCCAAGGAAGCAAAATATTGGGAAGATTACCAATTCTCCGATGAATCGGATTCCGACGAGAATTCCGATGATGTTATAGAAATTAGCCCAACTGAATTTAAAAAGGCAAAAGAAAATAATAAGGGAAAGGGCACAAAAATAGAGAAATCTAATTCCAACCCCGATGAACTTTATATGTATCGTCAACCCCCGAAGTCCTTAAGTTGTAACAATGACCCGGGAACCTCTAAACCACCAGGTTTTTCTAAACCAATGTGGACAACGATGGCTCGTATTAGGGGAACATCATATATCCCTAGAAACTTGGCAAAACGAACCAAAACCGAAGAAGAAGAAACGAGCGAGTCGGAATAAGATAGTTGTATTCGTGTGGTGTAATATATGTAATATAGTGTGCTTATGCTTTATGATATATGTAAAAATTGCTTGTATTAATAAGTATTTTTTTTATGAATCTAACTCTTGTCTATTTTACAGTTTAAAAACACAAAATGGATAGACAACCCAATATTTTAAGAGACCTACCCGGAGACATGATTGATGAAATCTTGTCTAGAGTCGGTCAGAATTCCTCGGCACAACTATTTAAGGCGAGATCAGTTTGTAAGACATTCGAAGAACGTTCCAAGAATGTCTTGGTTTATAAGAGACTTTCGTTTGAAAGATGGGGGATATCACATTGGGAAACCCATAAGTTACGATGTGTTTACTTTGACGCATATATTGCAGGGAACCCAAATGCTATTTTACGCAACGGGTTAAGAAATTATTTTGACTCAATATATCCGAATATTGGACTTCGTGATTTAGAAAAAGCGGCTAACATGCAACATAAATGTAACACCCCAGCTTAACATGACCACAATATTGTCCGCTTTGCCCGCAGGCGCACGGCTTTTTCTTGGCGACCACACACGAGAAGCACTTTCCCAGGAGGTCACCCATCCTGGTAGTGCTCTCGCCCGAGCACGCTTAACCACAACGTACTCGCACTTCTACTCAGCCTGTGATCCCAAAACGCGTTGTGTCATTTAAGCGTGGGTATTACCTTATAATCCCATGATCACTCATGTCCGTGGGCGATGTGGGATTTGCCTAGGGTGTTACATTCACCCCCCCTTAGGGACTCATCGTCCTCGATGAGGTTTGCCCCATCACCCCCAACGACACATGAGTGGCTCTGATACCATTCTGTAACACCCCAGCTTAACATGACCACAATATTGTCCGCTTTGCCCGCAGGCGCACGGCTTTTTCTTGGCGACCACACACGAGAAGCACTTTCCCAGGAGGTCACCCATCCTGGTAGTGCTCTCGCCCGAGCACGCTTAACCACAACGTACTCGCACTTCTACTCAGCCTGTGATCCCAAAACGCGTTGTGTCATTTAAGCGTGGGTATTACCTTATAATCCCATGATCACTCATGTCCGTGGGCGATGTGGGATTTGCCTAGGGTGTTACAATAAAGAAGCATGTTATGCTTACGGATTAGTAATGTTCGCTTCTCACCAAAGTGAGAACAAGAACATCGGGCTACAACTATTAAACAAAACGTTTCCACAAGTGACGGAGTCGGTAATTGGGGTAAGAAATGAGGTTTTTAGATTGTTACGGGACTGTTGGACATTACGTAACCCTCGTCCCTTTGACGACGTTACAACACGCTGTCTTATCAACGGCCATAACGGTTATGTTCCACAAGACCAAGGATGGGAAGTAGTCTTAGTAAAACCAGAATGCATGACTTGTTTCTGGACGTATGAATTACGTGTCTTTATTGCCTTTGCTGAACGACTTGTGTACTAGCTAGAATTATCTTCACAACTATCTTGTATCAAAGTTATTGTGTGCTATATTTCATGCTTTATGTAAAATAAGCGGTATTGTAAGTTTGTAAAATATAGTATAAAAGTTTGAACGCGAAATATTATTACAATCAGTTTTTCATATAGAATTTTAGTAGTTGAATTGTATATTAGCTACTAAGTATAAACTTAACGGGTAGGTACTACCCGAATTTAAACTTATAAAACGCTAATATGAAGAAAAAGCTTTTATAAATGAGTTCATACTATGCTACGAAATACTATTAACTACTCTTAATATTCTGTATGATTAACTTGTTCCATTTGACTATTTTGAAGGAAATGGCACCGACTACTCGACACACCGTGAATATGAATGAAGAGGAATTCCGTACTTTTCTAGCTTCAAACATAGCCGCAGTATAGGCTGCGCTACATACCAACAATAACCTTGGATCTAGCAGTACAGGAAATCATGTAGGATGCACCTACAAAGAATTCACTGCCTGCAAACCTTTGGAATTTGATGGAACCGAAGGACCGATCGGATTGAAACGGTGGACCGAGAAGGTCGAATCGGTGTTTGCCATAAGTAAGTGTACTGAAGAGGACAAAGTGAAGTACGCTACACATACCTTCACAGGTTCTGCGTTAACATGGTGGAATACCTATCTAGAGCAAGTGGGACAAGATGATGCTTACGCACTACCGTGGTCAGCATTCAAGCACTTGATGAACGAGAAGTACCGTCCCAGAACCGAGGTCAATAAGCTCAAGACAGAACTTAGAGGATTACGAACCCAAGGATTTGATATTACCACGTACGAAAGACGATTCACAGAATTGTGCCTATTGTGTCCGGGAGCGTTCGAAGATGAGGAAGAGAAGATCGACGCGTTTGTGAAAGGATTACCGGAAAGAATCCAAGAAGATATAAGTTCACACGAGCCCGCCTCCATACAATAGGCATGTAGAATGGCTCACAAACTAGTGAACCAGATTGAAGAAAGAATTAAAGAACAGACTGCTGAAGAGGCCAATGTGAAGCAAGTCAAAAGAAAGTGGGAGGAAAACGGTGATAAGAATCACCAATACAACAACAACAATAATCGCAACAATTATCCCAACAATCGCAACATCAATCGCAACTACAACAAACGGCCCAACAACAACAATAACAACAGCAGCAACTACAACAATCATCCCAGCAACAATAATAACCGCAACAACAACAACAATCAGAAGCAGCTATGCCAAAGGTGTGAAAAGTATCACTCGGGGTTCTGCACCAAATTTTGCAACAAGTGTAAAAGAAATGGTCATAGCGCGGCGAAGTGTGAGGTCTACGGATCAGGGGTTAATAGAACGAAAGGAACAAATGGTGTCGGAACGAGTAATGGCGGAGCAAGTAGTGTCGGAGCAAGTTATGCCAATGTAGTTTGTTATAAATGTGGAAAACCGTGCCACATTATTAGAAATTGCCCGAACCAGGAGAACACGAATGGACAAGGCCGCGGAAGAGTTTTCAATATTAATGCGGCAGAGGCACAGGAAGACCCGGAGCTTGTTACGGGTACGTTTCTTATTGACAATAAATCTGCTTGCGTTTTATTTGATTCGGGTGCGGATAGAAGCTATATGAGTAGAGATTTTTGTGCTAAATTAAGTTGTCCATTGACGCCTTTGGATAGTAAATTTTTACTCGAATTAGCAAATGGTAAATTAATTTCAGCAGATAATATATGTCGGAATCGAGAAATTAAACTGGTTAGCGAAACATTTAAGATTGACTTGATACCAGTAGAGTTAGGGAGTTTTGATGTGATAATCGGTATGGACTGGTTGAAAGAAGTGAAAGCAGAGATTGTTTGTTACAAAAATGCAATTCGCATTATACGAGAAAAAGGAAAACCCTTAATGGTGTACGGAGAAAAGGGCAACACGAAGCTACATCTTATTAGTAATTTGAAGGCACAAAAACTAATAAGAAAAGGTTGCTATACTGTTCTAGCACACGTCGAGAAAGTACAAACTGAAGAAAAGAGCATCAATGATGTTCCCGTCGCAAAAGAATTTCCCGATGTATTTCCGAAAGAATTACCGGGATTACCCCCACATCGATCCGTTGAATTTCAAATAGATCTTGTACCAGGAGCAGCACCAATAGCTCATGCTCCTTACAGACTCGCACCCAGCGAGATGAAAGAACTGCAAAGCCAATTACAAGAACTTTTAGAGCGTGGTTTCATTCGACCAAGCACATCACCGTGGGGAGCTCCTGTTTTGTTTGTCAAGAAGAAAGATGGTACATTCAGGTTGTGTATCGACTACCGAGAGTTGAACAAACTTACCATCAACAACCGCTACCCACTACCGAGAATCGACGACTTATTTGATCAACTACAAGGCTCGTCTGTTTATTCAAAGATTGACTTACGTTCCGGGTATCATCAAATGCGGGTGAAAGAAGATGATATTCCAAAGACTGCTTTCAGAACACGTTACGGTCATTACGAGTTTATGGTCATGCCGTTTGGTTTAACTAATGCACCAGCTGTGTTCATGGACCTTATGAACCGAGTGTGTGGACCATACCTTGACAAGTTTGTCATTGTTTTCATTGATGACATACTTATTTACTCAAAGAATGACCAAGAACACGGTGAACATTTGAGAAAGGTGTTAGAAGTATTGAGGAAGGAAGAATTGTACGCTAAGTTTTCAAAGTGTGCATTTTGGTTGGAAGAAGTTCAATTCCTCGGTCACATAGTGAACAAAGAAGGTATTAAGGTGGATCCGGCAAAGATAGAAACTGTTGAAAAGTGGGAAACCCCGAAAACTCCGAAACACATACGCCAGTTTTTAGGACTAGCTGGTTACTACAGAAGGTTCATCCAAGATTTTTCCAGAATAGCAAAACCCTTGACTGCATTAACGCATAAAGGGAAGAAATTTGAATGGAATGATGAACAAGAGAAAGCGTTTCAGTTATTGAAGAAAAAGCTAACTACGGCACCTATATTGTCATTGCCTGAAGGGAATGATGATTTTGTGATTTATTGTGACGCATCAAAGCAAGGTCTCGGTTGTGTATTAATGCAACGAACGAAGGTGATTGCTTATGCGTCTAGACAATTGAAGATTCACGAACAAAATTATACGACGCATGATTTGGAATTAGGAGCGGTTGTTTTTGCATTAAAGACTTGGAGGCACTACTTATATGGGGTCAAAAGTATTATATATACCGACCACAAAAGTCTTCAACACATATTTAATCAGAAACAACTGAATATGAGGCAGCGTAGGTGGATTGAATTGTTGAATGATTACGACTTTGAGATTCGTTACCACCCGGGGAAGGCAAATGTGGTAGCCGATGCCTTGAGCAGGAAGGACAGAGAACCCATTCGAGTAAAATCTATGAATATAATGATTCATAATAACCTTACTACTCAAATAAAGGAGGCGCAACAAGGAGTTTTAAAAGAGGGAAATTTAAAGGATGAAATACCCAAAGGATCGGAGAAGCATCTTAATATTCAGGAAGACGGAACCCGGTATAGGGCTGAAAGGATTTGGGTACCAAAATTTGGAGATATGAGAGAAATGGTACTTAGAGAAGCTCATAAAACCAGATACTCAATACATCCTGGAACGGGGAAGATGTACAAGGATCTCAAGAAATATTTTTGGTTGCCGGGTATGAAAGCCGATGTTGCTAAATACGTAGGAGAATGTTTGACGTGTTCTAAGGTCAAAGCTGAGCATCAGAAACCATCAGGTCTACTTCAACAACCCGAAATCCCGGAATGGAAATGGGAAAACATTACCATGGATTTCATCACTAAATTGCCAAGGACTGCAAGTGGTTTTGATACTATTTGGGTAATAGTTGATCGTCTCACCAAATCAGCACACTTCCTGCCCAATAAGAGAAGATGACAAGATGGAGAAGTTAGCACGACTGTATTTGAAGGAAGTCGTCTCCAGACATGGAATACCAATCTCTATTATCTCTGATAGGGATGGCAGATTTATTTCAAGATTCTGGCAAACATTACAGCAAGCATTAGGAACTCGTCTAGACATGAGTACTGCCTATCATCCACAAACTGATGGGCAGAGTGAAAGGACGATACAAACGCTTGAAGACATGCTACGAGCATGTGTTATTGATTTCGGAAACAGTTGGGATCGACATCTACCGTTAGCAGAATTTTCCTACAACAACAGCTACCATTCAAGCATTGAGATGGCGCCGTTTGAAGCACTTTATGGTAGAAAGTGCAGGTCTCCGATTTGTTGGAGTGAATTGGGGGATAGACAGATTACGGGTCCGGAGATTATACAAGAAACTACCGAGAAGATCATCCAAATTCAACAACGGTTGAAAACCGCCCAAAGTCGACAAAAGAGCTACGCTGACATTAAAAGAAAAGATATAGAATTTGAAATTGGAGAGATGGTCATGCTTAAAGTTGCACCTTGGAAAGGCGTTGTTCGATTTGGTAAACGAGGGAAATTAAATCCAAGGTATATTGTACCATTCAAGATTATTGATCGTGTCGGACCAGTAGCTTACCGACTTGAGTTACCTCAACAACTCGCGACTGTACATAACACTTTCCACGTCTCTAATTTGAAGAAATGTTTTGCTAAAGAAGAACTCACTATTCCGTTAGATGAAATCCAAATCAACGAAAAACTTCAATTCGTCGAAGAACCCGTCGAAATAATGGATCGTGAGGTTAAAAGACTTAAGCAAAACAAGATACCAATTGTTAAGGTTCGATGGAATGCTCGTAGAGGACCCGAGTTCACCTGGGAGCGTGAAGATCAGATGAAGAAGAAATACCCGCATCTATTTCCAGAAGATTCGTCAACACCTTCAACAGCTTAAAATTTCGGGACGAAATTTATTTAACGGGTAGGTACTGTAGTGACCCGAACTTTTCCATGTTTATATATATTAATTGAGATTGATATTTACATGATTAAATGTTTCCAACATGTTAAGCAATCAAACTTGTTAAGACTTGATTAATTGAAATAGGTTTCATATAGACAATTGACCACCCAAGTTGACCGGTGATTCACGAACGTTAAAACTTGTAAAAACTATATGATGACATATATTTGGTTATATATATAGTTAACATGATATTATGATAAGTAAACATATCATTAAGTATATTAACAATGAACTACATATGTAAAAACAAGACTACTAACTTAATGATTTTGAAACGAGACATATATGTAACGATTATCGTTGTAACGACATTTAATGTATATATATCATATTAAGAGATATTCGTACATCATAATATCATGATAATATAATAATTTAAAATCTCTTTTGATATTATAAACATTGGGTTAACAACATTTAACAAGATCGTTAACCTAAAGGTTTCAAAACAACATTTACATGTAACGACTAACGATGACTTAACGACTCAGTTAAAATGTATATACATGTAGTGTTTTAATATGTAATCATACACTTTTGAAAGACTTCAAGACACTTATCAAAATACTTCTACTTAACAAAAATGCTTACAATTACATCCTCGTTCAGTTTCATCAACAATTCTACTCGTATGCACCCGTATTCGTACTCGTACAATACACAGCTTTTAGATGTATGTACTATTGGTATATACACTCCAATGATCAGCTCTTAGCAGCCCATGTGAGTCACCTAACACATGTGGGAACCATCATTTGGCAACTAGCATGAAATATCTCATAAAATTACAAAAATATGAGTAATCATTCATGACTTATTTACATGAAAACAAAATTACATATCCTTTATATCTAATCCATACACCAACGACCAAAAACACCTACAAACACTTTCATTCTTCAATTTTCTTCATCTAATTGATCTCTCTCAAGTTCTATCTTCAAGTTCTAAGTGTTCTTCATAAATTCCAAAAGTTCTAGTTTCATAAAATCAAGAATACTTTCAAGTTTGCTAGCTCACTTCCAATCTTGTAAGGTGATCATCCAACCTCAAGAAATCTTTGTTTCTTACAGTAGGTTATCATTCTAATACAAGGTAATAATCATATTCAAACTTTGGTTCAATTTCTATAACTATAACAATCTTATTTCAAGTGATGATCTTACTTGAACTTGTTTTCGTGTCATGATTTTGCTTCAAGAACTTCGAGCCATCCAAGGATCCATTGAAGCTAGATACATTTTTCTCTTTTCCAGTAGGTTTATCCAAGGAACTTAAGGTAGTAATGATGTTCATAACATCATTCGATTCATACATATAAAGCTATCTTATTCGAAGGTTTAAACTTGTAATCACTAGAACATAGTTTAGTTAATTCTAAACTTGTTCGCAAACAAAAGTTAATCCTTCTAACTTGACTTTTAAAATCAACTAAACACATGTTCTATATCTATATGATATGCTAACTTAATGATTTAAAACCTGGAAACACGAAAAACACCGTAAAACCGGATTTACCCCGTCGTAGTAACACCGCGGGCTGTTTTGGGTTAGTTAATTAAAAACTGTGATAAACTTTGATTTAAAAGTTGTTATTCTGAGAAAATGATTTTTATTATGAACATGAAACTATATCCAAAAATTATGGTTAAACTCAAAGTGGAAGTATGTTTTCTAAAATGGTCATCTAGACGTCGTTCTTTCGACTGAAATGACTACCTTTACAAAAACAACTTGTAACTTATTTTTCCGACTATAAACCTATACTTTTCTGTTTAGATTCATAAAATAGAGTTCAATATGAAACCATAGCAATTTGATTCACTCAAAACGGATTTAAAATGAAGAAGTTATGGGTAAAACAAGATTGGATAATTTTTCTCATTTTAGCTACGTGAAAATTGGTAACAAATCTATTCCAACCATAACTTAATCAACTTGTATTGTATATTATGTAATCTTGAGATACCATAGACACGTATACAATATTTCGACCTATCATGTCGACACATCTATATATATTTCGGAACAACCATAGACACTCTATATGTGAATGTTGGAGTTAGCTATACAGGGTTGAGGTTGATTCCAAAATATATATAGTTTGAGTTGTGATCAATACTGAGATACGTATACACTGGGTCGTGGATTGATTCAAGATAATATTTATTTATTTCTGTACATCTAACTGTGGACAACTAGTTGTAGGTTACTAACGAGGACAGCTGACTTAATAAACTTAAAACATCAAAATATGTTAAAAGTGTTGTAAATATATTTTGAACATACTTTGATATATATGTATATATTGTTATAGGTTCGTGAATCAACCAGTGGCCAAGTCTTACTTCCCGACGAAGTAAAAATCTGTGAAAGTGAGTTATAGTCCCACTTTTAAAATCTAATATTTTTGGGATGAGAATACATGCAGGTTTTATAAATGATTTACAAAATAGACACAAGTACGTGAAACTACATTCTATGGTTGAATTATCAAAATCGAATATGCCCCTTTTTATTAAGTCTGGTAATCTAAGAATTAGGGAACAGACACCCTAATTGACGCGAATCCTAAAGATAGATCTATCGGGCCCAACAAGCCCCATCCAAAGTACCGGATGCTTTAGTACTTCGAAATTTATATCATATCCGAAGGGTGTCCCGGAATGATGGGGATATTCTTATATATGCATCTTGTTAATGTCGGTTACCAGGTGTTCACCATATGAATGATTTTTATCTCTATGTATGGGATGTGTATTGAAATATGAAATCTTGTGGTCTATTATTATGATTTGATATATATAGGTTAAACCTATAACTCACCAACATTTTTGTTGACGTTTTAAGCATGTTTATTCTCAGGTGATTATTAAGAGCTTCCGCTGTCGCATACTTAAATAAGGACGAGATTTGGAGTCCATGCTTGTATGATATTGTGTAAAAACTGCATTCAAGAAACTTTTTGTTGTAACATATTTGTATTGTAAACCATTATGTAATGGTCGTGTGTAAACAGGATATTTTAGATTATCATTATTTGATAATCTACGTAAAGCTTTTTAAACCTTTATTGATGAAATAAAGGTTATGGTTTGTTTTAAAATGAATGCAGTCTTTGAAAAACGTCTCATATAGAGGTCAAAACCTCGCAACGAAATCAATTAATATGGAACGTTTTTAATCAATAAGAACGGGACATTTCACAGGTGGTCTGATCAGATACGAAAATCAGTGGGTTATGTGCTCCGGTGGGGTTCTTAGTACTTGATGCTCATCACGGTTCTCATCCTTGATGCTTGTAGCTTCAAGTGTACAACTCGTTGATGGTTTAACATCACTTTTGACCAAGATTCACCATCAATACACAATATATTAAGACCAAGTAAGAATACAACTCATTCATGAGTCTTAGATGGATGATGAACCAAGGTTACATCCTATCCTCAGTCTTAACACTAATACAAGTCACAATAACAACTAAAGCTACAAACTTTACATCAATTCAACAAGTATAAGCATAATCCAAGTCAAAAGAGGTGATGGAACCCTAAGCTAGAGAGCTTGGATCCATTTCACACAAGTTACAAGGTTACACAGCTAGAAAGCTTGAACCTTTAAGTGTTCTTGAAGATCTTGAAGCATAAAGCTTGGATCTTTAAGATATATGAAGATAACAAATACAAGTTTGAATCTTTTTCACAAAACAACATGATTAAAGCACAAAGAACTTAGATCTAACAAAAAGATATGAAGATTCAAGCTAGAAAGCTTGCATCTTGATTGTTCTTGAAGATCTTGAAGCATAAAGCTTGGATCTTGAAGATGCATGAAGATTTCAAACAAAAGTTTGAATCTTTATCATAAAGTAGAAAGATTAAAGTATAAAAGAAGTAGATCTACAAAAGATATGAAGATTCAAGCTAGAAAGCTTGAATCTTTGTTGTTCTTGAAAGATTCATGCTTGAATTAACAAGATATAAGTAAGATCAAAGCTAGAAGGAACTTGATCTTCCACATAATGATGATGATGTACACGAATTTAAGAAGAAAAGAGGAAGGAAAAGAAAAACTTACAAGCTAGGAAGGAAAGAAAGAATAAGTGTGTGAAATGCCAAAATGATCAAGTGTTGGAATGAGGGACTAAAGGCTAGTATTTATAGGCAAATGAAGATCACATGGATTGATGACATGGCCATGACCATGGTGGTGGTGGTGGACGGCATTTAGAGGGGGAGGGGGAGACAAAAACTTGTTTTTTGGCTAATGGTGTCTAAAGTGTGTCCTTTTACTAGAATCTTATGTAACATTTAGATAAACTTATCCATTATGCTAGTATGACTCATTAATTAATTTATTTATTAGTTATTTATTATTATGGGCCACTAGTAATAATACTTGGGCTAATTAATTGGGTCACTAGTTAGAGTAGGGTGGGCTTGAGCCCAACAAGGTAGAAAGTCCAACAAGACTAACTATTGGGCTTTAGCAATTAAATAAATAAAATTAAGCATCCAAAAGCCCAGGTAATTATTATTATAAAATAATAATTAATATTTCGCAGTCCAAAAGTTCCGGTTCCGACAAAAGTCAAACGTGCGCGCAGTCCGCGGTTTATTCGTAACGGCAAGTAATACTAACGGTTATAAAGCATCCAATGGACAAGTTAAGCATTCCACATACACCAAGGCATGTTTTAGGGTAATTATGAATATAAAACACGTGTGACAAGGTTTCAGAGTAATAAAGTAACACAATACGCACAAATACGCAGTTTCGCTAAAATACAAAGCACAAAAGCAAGTCGAAAAATTCGGGTCGTTACAAAAACTAAAAAGTAAACAAAACGTATATGTGACAGTCACTTTTTAATAAACTGTGTGTTTGCGATCTGTGATAATAGATTTGGGATGAATGGAGTATTCGTGTTCTTCTTATTATTATTATTCAAAATGACTCTTTGGGTGTTTATATGTAAAGAAACAACTTCTCTTTATTCTGGGATATAAGAACGATTGTTTCTATGTTACCTCACTCATACCTCACTTATGTGGGATTGATTTTATTGTTGTTGTTGTTGTTGTTATTATTATTATTATTTTTACAGCTGCTGCTGTTATTATTATAATAATAATAATTATTATTATTATTATTATTATTATTATTATTATTATTATTATTATTATTATTATTATTATTTTGCTAAAGACAGTTCTTTTTTCGAAAAGCAAGCAATATTATAACCTCGAATAAACAAGATACACCGCAACAGTAGCTCCAGTTACAAGCAATTCTGGAGACTACAAAGGAAACACACGAAGATGTTGCTAAGGACGCAACTTTACACTAAACTAATTTACACAATACAATATTTAAGAGGATTAGTTAGCCATACTAGCCACTCGATATTTTCCTTTTTATACCGCGAAGCGATCCACTTAAAGGATTTTAATTGCATCTCCATAAGAGCCGAAGATCCATTCCAAGTCCTTTTTGAGAAAACTTTATCATTACGAATCTTCCAAATCAGATAATCACTCGTCCACTCCACGGTTGCCAAATGAAAGAGCCCATCATCGAAAGAGAACGATTACATTTGCATCGAAACGCTTCATTGATACTTAGATTGGAAACCGCACCTGGATTCCACCACTTATATACCATATCCCAAATATCCATCGATAACCGGCAAAAGAACATTGAGTGGTCGATTGACTCGACGTTGTCATCACATATGGGGCATCTAACGGAGTCTAGATCTATACCTCTTTTGTCAAGCTCGATCGAGTCTCCTGTCGTGTTCTATTATCTCGAAGCAGCACGTCATCAATTAACCTCGAGAGTTTCCTTGTGGTGAAGATACCATTTGCAGCCAGCTTCCAATTCCACGAGTCCTTTGTCAAGCCTTGTTTGGGGTACGAGTTCAGTAGCGAAGAGAGTCCCTGTAGTTCATCACATGCTCGCCCAGAAGGCGTCCCGATCCAGCTCCAGTTAGCATGCCAAGAACCTCCTGCCCATGTAATACGATCACTAACAGCGGCTTGTTGATCTGTCTCCAGCCGAAAGAGACGTCCAAACACGTTTTTTAGAGGTTTATCCCCTAACCAAGTTTCTTCCCAGAAGGTTGTGTCGATACCGTTGCCAATCTGTTTGAAGAAGGAGTTGCTTAAAGCACGTTAACAACAATTTTAAGGGTTGCCATTAGCAAAATTCTTATTATGTGCTACTAGTGAATATAATTTCTAGATCTGCCACTAGTTGGGAGTGATAGGGAGGAAGTGGGGAGGAAATGGAGACAGAAAGGTGATGTGGCGTTGACATGACGGTGGGGAGGGAGGATGACATATGGTCTTAGACCACTCCTTATGGTTCCATTATTCGTCATTACTCGCTAGTTATCCGTAATGAATTATAGGCACGACTTAGTTACCCGCGTTAATTACCCGCATTCACCATGGATTTTACGAGAGCTCTTAGCAATTGCGGGGTTCAGTTGCTATAAATTGTTTAGACTTGATGCTTTATTGCTTGTACATTAAGTATTGTTTTAGTTAGGTAGTGTTTAAATATGGGTTGGCTATAAAAGTTTGACAATGATGTGACGCTGAATCAATGGCGAGTTTATGTAGAGAGCCGTGGGATCACGGGACACCGCTAGTTTAAAAAATTTCAGTAGAAAATATTCTGTAAATTTGTATAGGACACCACTAAATTCAAATGTATGACCTCATATATTTTTCAAATCTATAATTTTTCTTTCAAATCGTATATGACACTACTAAATTATAGTACTCGGATCTCATATATTTGTCAAATTTATACTCCCTCCGTCTCATTCCAATAGTCCACAGACAAAAAACACACAGTTTTAGGAAATCCCACTAACTTCATTTTTCCACCAATGAAATATCTTCTCTCTCCAGATCCACCAATGAAATATCTTCTTTTCTTTCTATTTATGGAAGTGGACTATCAGAATGGGACAGCCCAAAATAGAATAATGGCCTATTGGAATGAGACGGAGGTAGTAATATTTTTAAGATAAACTATCACTAAAATAACATTATAATATAATTAACAGTGAAAAAAATTTAGTATCCCAGTGCCTTATAATCGCGCTGAATATAAGCTTCCCTAGTTTTGTTCAACTTTAGTGCTTACGAATTAAAGATAGTGAGCTAATAATTAAGCTTAAAAATATTATTTCAAGTTAGGGCAGAAAGGAGTGAAGGAAGGAGGTATGGGCGGTGGTCAGAAGGAAGGAAGTATGGACGGTAGCCATTCTGTGAAGGCTCAGAGAAAAGACGACAACGGCAGCACCGCCGTAAGCGGCGTTAGCTTTCTGGAGAGTCTGCCGGAAAACATATTTTATGAAATATTAATAAAATCGTTTAAAGAAGAAGGAGAAGCAGAAACAATGTTGCAGACGCTTTGTTCGGTGGCATGCGTTTCACGAACACTTAACTCCTCCATTAATAGAACCTTATTATCTATCTCATCCCTCAATCTTTCCGTAAGCTGTTGCTATTTTTATCGTACCGTTTATTATTATTACTCTGTATTATATTATATTATTATATTATTACTGATTGATATTATAATTATATAGCATTAGTATTACTGTATACTGTATTTATATTTATATCTTTTTTTCTTTTGCTAAAAACATAAATAAATGTAACAACAGCATTTTGAACTGAATTTGTAGATCTGATTCATATTATTTGATTTCACCTAATACTTCAACCTACTATGATTATTCGAGCTATTTTATCTATTATCTGATCTGATTCATAAATGTATATTCAATGGTTGAAATGTAACATGAATTGTTATGAATATTTCTCTCTCTCTTTATATAATGGAACTATCTAACTGTAATTGTCTAGGTTGTGCCCTAGGGGCACAAGTTAAGGCTAGTTAAATGAAGTTCAAGTTTTCATACTTAATGTAATTATTGGTCCATAACTTATGCCCTTAGAAAATAAGTTAGCCAATCCCTTTGTGGCGGATACCATTGTGCCTATGCATTTCGCTGTTATTAGGTTATATGCATTGACATTTTAGACTTATTCTTTGTGGCAGGCGTTTTCCCTCGATTCAAAAACATTTGTTAGACTCGCTAAAAGGCTCGGGAAGATGAAAAAGATCACCTTGAATTGTCTTCGTCTCAATAATGTTCCATCTATCAAAAGTTTGCTTGGACCAGATCTTGAAGAACTCGTTTTGTTGAAATGTTGTTCACTCCCTTATCACAAAATTCTTGTACACATCTACAGCATGAGTCATTAGCTTGATACATTTAAATTAGGTACTTAGGTGTTATATAAAAAACAATAGTGTTCAGATTTTTCTTTAATTGTATTCAGGGTGCTCACACTTGAAATATCTGGCTTTATTGACACATTTGCTGACTTTGATGCGTATATCTCAATTCTAGTTGAAAGATGTCGCTGCTTGGAAGTAATTGCGATTATAAAGTTTTCTATTGTTACTATCATTTTTTTATACTCATACTTTATATTTTATTTTTATTTTGTATCACGATTGATTGTCACTTCATCAGGCCCTGCATATTAAAGCAGTTGGAGGAAAATTCTATAAATATGGACTTAGCATGACTGATATCTTCAAAGAGATACCAAAACGTATCTTCGGAGCGCTACCAAAAAGTATCAAGGTTCTTAAAATAGAGCCGGTTGCTGTATTGGATAATTTTGATTTGGGGGGCAAGTTTGTATACATCAATAGTGCTTGTCCAACTTATAATCAAACATTGACAAACTTATCACTAGTTTTAAATCACATTACCAATCCTTTTCTTCACTCCATTGCGAATTGTCTTCCTTTATTGGTTGAGCTGGATCTTGAAGACAATCCAGCGTTTAAACTTGATGATGACATGTCCGACGAGGGGGTTCAATCACTAATTCGTTGTAGAAAACTGACTAGCCTCTCTCTAAAACGACTTGCACACGAAGTCAACCAGATGACTGATGTCGGCATACTTTTGCTTTCAGAGGGTTGCAAAGGATTAATCTCAGTTCGACTTGGTGGATTTTCTCGAGTTAGTGATGTAGGTTTCACATCCATTCTGAATTCATGTTCGAATTTGAAGAAGTTTGAGATTCAACGTGCTCCCCTTTTGACAGACTTAACATTCCAAGATGTCAGCAACGTTTGTAACTCCCTGGTAGAGGTTAAATTGGAAGCGTGTAATTCTGTTACCAGTAAAGCAGTCCGTAAACTGACGACATGTAGCTCGCTAGAAGTTGTTGATTTAATTCGGTGCGAGAGTGTAGGAGATACCTGTCTCGACCGCATTTTATGGCTTACACTGTTGACGTCTCTAAACTTAGAGGAGATAGATGTTACGGATTCTTGTATTGTGTATCTTGGTAAAGGGAATGCTCCCATTTCACGTCTATCTCTAAGAGGCTGCAAAAGGGTAACCGATAAAGGGATAACACTTATGTTAGGTTGTGAAGGAAAAATTAGCAAGTTTTTGTCATTTCTTGATCTTGGCGAAATGCCTGGAATTACAGATAACACCATCACCACTGTTGCCGAAGTTTGTATGGGCCTTACAGAACTATGCATCAGAAAATGTTTCCATGTTACAAATGCATCCGTGAAGGCTTTAGCTACAAAGGGAAGAACTAAACATGGAAGTAAGCTTCTACGAAAGCTGGATCTTTATCAGTGCACTGCATTATCTGCTGAATGTTTTGAATACATGAAAAAACCTTTATTTTGTGGTTTACAATGGTTTGGAATTGGGAAGACTCAATTAATCGGAGTAGGAGATCATGGGTTTAATAAAGTTTACAAAGAAAGGCCATGGTTTACTATTTGCACCAGTGGTTGTGAGGTTGGATGTCATGATAGGTGGGAATACCATAAGTGTCACAAGGCTAGTTCGTCTTATGTCTGACTTGTTTGTTTCGTGAAGACGGTAGGTTTGCTAAATTTACAAGGGCAGACCGTCGTGGACTATTTTGCGTTATTGATTGTGAGGTGGGATGTCAAGATGGATGGCCGGCTATTTCATAAAGTCGACTGTCATATTTGTTTAACTATCTTTACTCAAAGCTTTTGGCACATTATATGTATGATTTTGGTACTGATTATAAAATGTTGTTGTATGTTTAGGATGATTAGTGACCAATGTGGTATTATTATATGTATGATTTTGGTACTGATTATAATATGTTAGTAGTATGTTTTGGATAACTGGTGACCAATCTGGTATTATATGTATGATTTTAGTACTGATTTATAATACGTTGGTAGTATGTTTTAGATGCTTGGTGACCAATGTGGTATTACTTTCGATTAACAAAACATGTTTGTGCACATAACTGTAGAATCTTACATAACTTGAAGCAGTCGTGTTAATTAAAAATAGCATCTCATAAAAGAACTAGCTTAGAAATCAAAGGTTAGCAGTTGGAAGTGTATACAATATGGCAAACGAACCTATCCGTAAGTTCGCTTGGCAGATGGTTCATCCTGAATTGGTGCATGTCCTTATTCGGTGATGAGAATACGATTGGGGAAGAGTTTTTTAATGCAACATACAAAACGCATGAATCCTGTAACAATTTTGAAGCAGCATTTGCCGTGCTGCTAGAGATTAGAATACAAACTTTCAATGTCAGATGTACCTCTAAACTGATAAACTGATTGCTAGGGATTCAAGTTGGTGATAAATAATACATGAAACTGTGTACTTTTGTCAATCACAAACCTTATATAAGCCCGAATAGCATATTTAATAAGGAAATAACGTATTTGATGTGGTATTGTAATCTTGAAAAAACAGAAGTAAAATTTTGATTGAATCTGAACTAATTGACCGTAAAAAAATGTGATGTGTATGCACTGATTCTTTAATATCTGTTTACAAGATCAATAAGGGTTGCTTAAAATGATTGAACGAATGAAAAACAAATGTCAGATTCTGCTGTTGGCAAAGAATCAGAACAATAAGTTTTGTATTAGAATATCAGAAATATATATGTAACTAATCGTACAGTCTCCTTACATAGATAGGCAGCAAATAATGGAACATGATTTCAACATTCAAACGAAAGGGTCAATTCTGACAAAATTCTAACATGTGTATCGTTTATATGATTCGTGAATTTACATTTCACCACAAGATCCGCTACTACATGTATAAGCCATCACTCAGACCCTATATTACCCTCCAGAGTGGAATTTGTCAAAGCAGCCTAATAGTGAAGATTAAAACAAAATTATAAACAGCAGCAGACTCAATATTAGGGAAGTCTATGTTTGAAAAATAAAATAAAATACTTTAATTAAAACAACTAGAAAGAAAAACTTAATACGATTTTGATATGCAAATATCACAGATGGATCTCCAATAAATGAAGGCCCGGGTCATATATGTGTAGTAAAGTGATCAGCTCCAAAAAATGCACATGTAAGGGAAAAAAAGCTTAAAGAGAATATTCCATTCTTGTAGCAGCCACCGCTTCGGATCCTGCTCCTCTGCAATTTCTGGCCCCATATTCTGGATGTGCCATGGGGGAATATTTCCGCAAGCCCCATTTGGCTTACGGAATCCAATGAGATTCCGGCGGAATTGGAATTGAATTTAGACACGACATGAGTCTAAATACAATTCTAATTCCGCCGTAATCCTATTGGATTCCGTGAGCCAAACGAGGCTAAGATCTATGTTTTACATTTTCTAACCTCTATTTTTCTTCCAACCGGCGCAGCACTGATTCCGCAAAACTTTGTTGCCTGCTCAACATCAAAGATCAAGATCCCAAATTTACATATCAATCAAAGTGCATTAGATGTAACCAACTCAAGTCACAATTCTATTATGGGTAACAAGGTAATGTTCCACTAAAAAAAGGCTTACAGGGGTCATGTCAATGCCACATCAAGAAATAAGACAAACTTGGTCAACGTTATTAACACGCCACCTAAACCTCGTAATTATTTGAGAGTTAAGATTATATTTGATCATATGCTGTAAAAATTCTTGTTAGCTCCTGGTTTTTCAGGCCTTAAAAGTAACTGACAAAGTCATTTGACCAAAGTTAGTCCCCTCTAACAGGTTTTAGCATTAATATACATAATAGACTACATATCACATTCTAGTTAACATGATTATAATCTAAAGAAATTCAACTTACTTGCTTTCCCTATGTTTTGGGCTAGGGCGAGCATACTTCAAGTACCCATCCCAAGGAACCATCTTAAGACCTGCACGAACAGAGATTATGTGCCTGATCCTGCAAGGGACCACAATGAAGATAAAGATGTGAAAAAGGAATTTACACACTTCAAATTAAGAGGAAGCTGTCAAACCTCTCTGCAAACTCGATAGCTGTTTCTCCAGGCTTTATCTTTTGGGGTTCAAGGTACCAAACATCACAAACCACAGCCCATGATGTCATCAGCTGCAGTAGGTGCATTGTGAATGATTGTCTGCAAAAAAAAAAAGAATCATTTTGAACCAATCGAATCCATAAAACCAAAAATGAAATCAACACTAATTTTGGATGGGAATTTCTTACTTTTTGCTATTCCAAAAGGCATCGACAAAGATTTTGTTGTACTTTATTGCAATGGGGCAAACAGTGGCCCCAAGTTCAAATGCACCCTAAAAGACAACACAAACCATTAAAGTAGAAACATAGTAAAGCAACAAAAAGAATTTGCACTTTATTTATTCAAAACATATGAGCAAAGTTATGGCCTTGTATGATAAAACGTCGTATACTTTTCTACAAATAAAAAGTTTAGCCCAACTTTATATACCAAATACAAAATGAAGCAAGTGGATTTTATTACTAAAATAACCAAACACATTACTTCTTGCCAAGAAAGATCTCATTGTAATTAACGGTCATATTTATATATCCAATTGCTACAACAAGGATTAGCAAATGTACCTTGTTAAACATTACAGTGTAATGATTATTTACACAAGTTCCTTCAGGGAATATAAGAAGAGGATTGTTATCAACTCCTTCAACATGTTCCCTTAAAAAAACATGTTCCCTTAACCTGAATTGCCAACTCATATCACGACATTTCATATTTAACAAACAAAACAAAAGATGCAACACTTGTACTATACATACTTTCTTGCTACAATTTCACGATCCTTTGCTTCTGAACGATTAAACCATATACACCCCAAACTTTCCAAAATAGTGCTTTGTAGAAGCCCTACACAAAAACATGAAAACTATTTAAATGTTACTGTAATATATTAAGACGTACACAATAACAAGTTCACTTACCAACCCATCCAGGGTGTTTCTGCATGATAACAGAAAATGCAGTCATCTGTTCTAAAACGATGAAATCGATCATCGACGTATGATTAGCCACAAACACCTGTTCATCCAACAATCACTTACTCGGGTAACTTGTCTAACGTGATAAATTGGTTACACAAATCACTAGAGAAAAACTGACTTTTTATAATATATATATAGAAATCGCAAGTACTTGTAACTTATACCTGTTTAGGCCTTGCACATGGTCGAGGGCCATGGTACTTGACAACCCCTGTCCATGATGCAACAAAGAAGCTACAAATCAACTCCACCAGATCCCTCTAGCACCAACAGAAAGGTATATGATATAACCATGGCTAAACAAAGTGATGCAATTGTTTGGACAAAGTTGGATCAAAAGATCAAATTTTTGGATCCATCTAGCACTAGCATTGAGGCTATGTGTATCTTTTAAACGTAAGTTAGAATAGATATAGAAGATGCCAGACATGCAGTCATACCTCTAATCTTTTCCTCAATTTATTGTGCCCCTTTAATAGCATGTGCACAGGAATGTAACACGAAAGGAATATTATCCATCCTAGTGTCAGAATAAAAACCCTGTAGTAGGAAAAAAAGGAAAAAGTTAATAGCAAATGGATATAAACTGGTACCCACAGGATGCATTAATACAATTTATAGAGATGGTTAAGGAAATGGCAAAATCTCTGCATATATCAAACTAGTGGATTGTTCCGCATAGGGAGAAAACTTATGAGCATAAGAACATTTCAATAGTAATGATATGAACCAGTTCTTGAAATATCATACAGGAAACTTCAATTTACTTTCTTAGACAACAAACAAACTTGCACATATTCAGAAAGACTAGATCTGGAACACTGAAGGATTGTTTAAAATGAAGTTCCAAAAACAATGGTAGAAAATGGTAATCATTATACAAGCATGTTTACATCAGTGTTCTTTTTTTTAAACAGCTGATAAATTATATAAAAGAAGGCTAGCAAGAAGCTAGAAATTACAAGGCCATTAAGGGGTTTGTTAACCAATTGTTCCAATTAAGATTAGCCTTCTTATAACGGTTTATAACGGGAGGAAAGCCAATCAAAAGAGGAAGAAACAATGAAATCTAAAATATGACATTTTTTAAAACTAGACGGATCAAAGATGCATCCGTTTCTATATCGCCAAAGAGCCCAAAGAGTAGAGTAGCAGATGACTTCCAAAGCGATCACCTTCGTAGGGAGTTTAGATGAAGTCATGATCCATTGCCAAAGATCGTTTACCGAGTTCCAAATAGGGAGAACAAGATCGGACCATGAGGCGATAAACCCCCAAACCTGCGTTGCTATATCACAATCAAAGAACACATGAGGTAAGTCCTCTCCATGAGAACTACAAGCAGCACATAGCACATCCTGCATAGACACACATTTCTCGATTAAGCTGCATTTGTCGGGAAGCCTATTCAACCGAGCACGCCAAATAAAAAAGTTGATATTAGGGGGAACCACTTTGCACCAATGAGTTGGCCAACAACCCGTGTTAGTAACATCTAGCAATTTCCGAAAACCAGAAATAGAGAAAACGCCATTAGAAAGATGATTGTAGTACCAAAGATCGCTAACATCCGAGAATTTAAAAAGATTAATAGCAGCAGTCATCGTTTGCAACTGCTGAAGCTCCACTCCTGATCTAACAGCACGCCTCCAGGACCAATTCCACTCACCATTCGAACGACGTTCAAAAATCTTGCACCTTTTATCCACTTCTAAAGCGAATAATCGGGGAAAGCTATCTTTTAAAGGAACCCCATCGATCCATTTGTCAAGCCAAAAAAATGTATCCTTTCCGTTGCCCACTTTTTTAGACAGCAAGTTGACAACAGTCTGATGATGAGCATGAATGGAAATAATCTCTTTATTAATAGAAGCCCATGTACCTGTACAGCCACGTTTTATAGCCGGAGAAACCCCATCATACTGAATACCATGTATAGCTTCCAACACTGAGGTCCACAGCCACCCGGAACAATTAACGTACCTCCACCTCCATTTGTAAAGAAGAGCTTTGTTTAAGGACTCAAGCGAAACAACGCCAAGACCACCTTTTTCTTTCGATTTAGTTATATCGTCCCACTTGATCCAATGAATTTTTCTATCTTCTTTAGTCCCACCCCAAAGGAAGTTAGCACGTAAGGATTCCATTAAATTAAGAACACCTTTAGGGGCTTTGAATAAGGAGAGGTAATAAGTACCAAGACTTCCCAAAACCGACTTTATTAAAGTCAAACGACCGCCGTACGATAAGAGGTTCCTTTTCCATTTTGAGAGACGTTTTTCCACTTTGTAAATGATAGGCTTCCAATTAGAAATAAGACGCATGTTAGCACCGATCGGGATTCCGAGATATAAGAATGGAAAGGAAGCCGGTTTGCAACCAATGGAAGCAGCAAGGCGATTAAGTTCCAAAGTAGAAATGCCGATGCCAAGAAGATTCGATTTCTGAACATTAATTTGAAGACCTGAAACTGCATAAAAACAATTCAAAATCGTGATAAGGTTGTTAATATTAACATCACTCCATTCGCCAACAAATAAGGCATCATCTGCGAAAAAACAATGAGACAAGCGAATAGCATTTTCCTCTTTACATCAGTGTTCTGTTATTTTTTTTCCATCTTTTGTTGGGCATAAGGTGACGCAAATTCAAGTAAGATGCTTACCTCCCCAGGAAAAGAATCCCATATCGAACTACAACTCCCAAACACCACAATGGGAATAAATATATGTTCCAATTCCAAGGCTCTGGAGGATTTGACTTGAAACACCGCGTGAAAGAATCCTATTCATGCAGAAGGAATTATGTTAGAGGATTGAGAGTGAATTACATTATACCATGCAAACTGTTAAGGGACATAAATCCACAACAAAAATGCAGGGGAAGATAAGATCAAAATGACACAATATTACAAGGCTATCACTCTTATACATCTTCACATCCAATAGCAGAGTTAAGACTCTATCCTAAAAACCTAATTCTAATTTCTAACTTACATGCTCGCTTGTTCAATTATAACTAAGAGTGAAAAATAATTGAACTACAAAATTAAATCTGACACAATCACAATCTAATTCCAGTTCATGATCATGAACTAATATAACGGAAATATCTAATTCGCAAACATGAATCAAATTTATAGAATACATTTCGTATATATAGAACCGTAACACATACATCAACAATAGCGCCAGCTGCTTCCGTTAACGTCGGAGATATATCCAATAAATCGCGCCTAAAGGAAATTATCGGCCAATGAATTAGTAAGTTTGAAATTACACAGGTATGGAATATATACGTATGTATAGATTAAATTAAATGATATATTAAGTTTAGTGTGAGGTTGTTGAATTGAATCGGTAGGTAAGTAATCTTCGATGTTAGGGCGATCTAGGTCCAGCTCCGAGCTTGATGATGTTAGCTTCCTCATCCCTTTTTTGTTGCCAAGTTTTTTTTCCCTTTTTTTCTTTTTTTGTGAATTTAAAAAAATAAAATTAAAGGAAGATTAATTAATGAGCGACTGTTGACCATATAATTTGTTGCGAATTTTGGTTTGTTTTTTAAGTCAAACCAACGGAACCCGATTCATGTGAATCGTATAAAAAAAGATTAGCATTTTCCATTTCCGAGACCAATTTATTTGTTTTCATTACGTATTATTTCTCGGAAAAAAAAAATTAAATTATTAAAATACATCAAATAATCTAATTTATTGATTTACAAGTATATATGATTTGAGAACATTTTGATTGGTTGTATTGCAGATGTTGGAGCTAATCCTCAGTGAACACGACTCATTTACAAATTTACAATTGTGTTTGCAGGTAGGTAGTTAGACCAATTTTAACGCGGCGTCAGAGGGGTCCCGTCAGACATGCTGGCGACGGGTGACGCTCACTGACGCCTCTAGTGGGGCGTCACCGATGACGAAACCGGGGCGTTAGTTAGATTTCTCACAGAAGAGAGAGGTGGCGTCAGGGGTACGTGTCAGAAGGTGATTGGTTGGAAAAAAATGTCCGTTGGCTAACGGCTATATTCGGTTTTTTTTTGATTTTTTTTAATTCAAATTCTACACCAGTATATCTATATAAACTCATGCATACTACAATTTTAACACACCAAAATTTTTTATTTTTCTTTCATTTCTATCAATTATATTATACAATTTATATAATTTCATGGCATCATATTTACTTAGTTACGATTCCGATTCGGAAGACGAGCGTATTATTGCACTAATTCAACATTTAGAAGATGAAGATGACGAAGTCGAATCCGATCGTGTTCCAAGATCCCGAATTTATATTCCAAGAAATTGTGAGGAGGCCGGAGAAAACTTATGTAAAGATTATTTTAGTGACACACCCGTGTTTCCGCCATATAAATTTAAAAGGCGTTTTCGTATTATGATTGAACTATTTCTCCGAATATCGCAAGGTATTTCTAACTTCGATACTCATGATATTCCCGAGCATTTTAGATTTTTAGGGAACGTTTCGATGCTATCGGTCGGCCGACTTTTACAATATTGCAAAAAATGACTTCGGCTCTACGCCAATTGGCGTATGGAACTGCCGCCGATATGTTTGATGAATATTTAAAAATGAGTGAGCAAACCTCAATACTTTGTTTAGATAACTTTTGTAAATGTATTATTACAGTATACAAAGAACGTTACATGAGAACTCCCAATGCATACGATGTTCAACGATTATATAGTAAACATGAGGAGAAACATAGTTTTAAGGGTATGCTCGGGAGTATTGATTGTATGCATTGGGAGTGAAAGAATTGTCCCGTTGCTTTGAAGGGACAATACACTAGGGGTGATCACAAGAAACCTACCATTATACTTGAAGCAGTTGCTTCGTATGACTTGTGGATTTGTCATGCATTTTTTGGGATGGCGGGTTCCAATAATGATATAAATGTTTTGAATCAATCCTATGTTTTTGATAAACTTAAAAACGGAACATCTCCACTAGCACCATTTGAGGTAAATGGTAATCAGTACACAAAAGGCTATTACCTAGCTGACGGTATATATCCTTACTGGGCTACTCTAGTCAAATGTTTTGCGACAGATGATCCAAGGATTAAGTTTAGACAAAATTACTCAAGTCGTCCTTGAACTTGTACCAAAATCACTAGGGTCGTCCTTAAACTTTTTTTTTCACTGAGGTCGTCACTATACTTTCAAAAAGTAACTCGTGTCATCCTTCCGTCTAGTTGCCGTCTATTTTTTCTGTTAACCTGAAAAATGTGGGGGTATTTCGGTCTTTTAATCCCCATCACCCACCCACCATTCAAATACTTTCTGTCAAATTCATCTCATTCCTTATCTCAAATCACCATATCTTCCTAACTACAAATTCACCAAAATCATTCCAGAAACTAAATCTAAATCTAAAACATCATTATTTTGAAAACAATTCCAAAATCAAACACAACCTATTCACAAACGCAACTGTAAATCACTATGGCTAAATCGAATCATAAAGTTTTCATATCTAAACTTCTGTCGTAATTTATACAGAGGATTAAGACATGAAATTTGAGGTAATTTATATAGAGGATTAAAACCCACAAAAAAATTTCAAATCTTTCTCATTATAAATCATTCCTTTTTAATAGTTATTTGTAAATATTTGTAAATTTTCAAGAAATTAGAAGAATGCCAAAATCACAGAATTACAAGAGAGCAAACACCTTACCAATGAAGAAATTGGAATGATAAAGGACAAATACATACATAATCTAACCACGCTAGTTGATTGCATCAATTTGTTACCATTTGGCCAGATCCAGATCTAAAATCACCATTGTGACAACCCGGAAATTTTTGACCAAATTTAAACTTAATCTTTATATGATTCTGACACGATAAGCAAAGTTTGTAATGTTGAGTCTCGAAAATTTTCGAACTATGTTCATACATTCAATTACCCTTTTGACTATGCTCGACGATTCACGAACGAATATATAAATGGATATGAATATATATATATGTATATATATATATTATAACTTGAAAACGTTAACAAAGTATTAAATGTATAATATTTTACATTAAACGTATTTGTCTCAACATATGCTTAATATATTCATCTACGGAATTAGAAGATAATACCAACGATTGGATTAGTAAATATTTCAACAATTATAAATCCCGTAAGTATTGTGATAAATCTTTGTTGAGAGATTCACCTTGATTTAAGAAATCTTTCCTTTTTAACTGTATATGATATATAAATAACTTGCAACGTGTATAGAAAAAGTATTTATATATATTGTATATATATATTAAGGTTCGAAATTATTTTTGTAAACAATAGTAACACCCATTTATTGTTCTGTTTGATAAATAAATATTATATACAAATTTATATTTTTCTAAACGAAAATATATATTTTACAATGTGATAATGCATAGAATTGAATTAGATATAAAACGTTTCGATATTATTAAATATATTTTAATAAACAACGAGGAGTTGATTTATAGAAGCAAATGACCAAATTACTCAAATGTATAAGTTATACTTTGAGTAATATAGTTTATTGATAATTTAAGATTATATTTTGACAAAGGTACGAATCACGAAACGTAAAGTACAAGTTTTCTAAATGTACGAAAGGACGTTCGAAAATCCGGAACCGAGACATAAACCGTGTATCAACGTGCGAGTCAACGGACCTAAAATTACAAGTCAACTATGTACATGAATATAATATATATATATATATATATATATATATATATATATATATATATATATATATATATATATATATATATATATATATATATATATATAATTAATATAAATTATATATATATATAATAATATGTCGACAAACAAGAAAACAAAAAAATTGTGAGCTGGATTTTGAGGCCATGCGATCGCATGAGAAATAGGCATAAAACCCATGCGATCGCATGGGGTCAGATTTCAGGACTGATCTATAAATTGAATTCGTTTTTGCTCGAATACACACCCACATATCCTCACATCTCTCTGCTCACTTTATATATATTTATATTATTATTATTATTATTATTATTATTATTATTATTATAATTATTATTATAATTATAATAATAATAATAATTATTATTATTATTATTATTATTATTATTATTATTATTATTAAGATTAATATTATTATTAATCTTATAATTAGGAGTATTATTATTAGTATTATTATACATAAAATACTACGACGAAGTCATGAGCAAGTTATTTTCAAAACAAGCTTTTCGAGCGGGATAGAGCTAAGGAAATTATGAGTTATAGCTAAGGAGGTGATGGGTATTATTCGGGGTATTGCTCGTAAGTCAAACTAGTGTTTATCATCTCCGTTGCGTCTACGTACTTTTCTGCAATATTGAATCACAATATTGATACGTAAGCATTCATATCTTATCTTTTATATATTAATAGTGTATACATGTCTAGTGCTCGAGTATATATGTTTATGCATGCTAGTATGCTAAATTTCATCGTTAAACAGTTTATGATGAATCACGAATTAAATACATATATTACTGATAAAAGGTATATGATATGCATGTTTTTGGAAAGCTGGCGAAAAATCAATAACCTTTCATTTAGAAATCGCGAAATTTTGATGAATGAATTAAAAGATATGGGCAACTGAATTATGATCAACGTTAATTGGAATTGCTTTTGAATCTGAAATTAATATTTAAACAACTTGTCTATGAGATTGATAAATTGTAATTTTAGATATTACTAATCGAGTAAATGAATTTCTATATAAGGCACGTCTCGTTTTGTTGAACAATAGTCAAAATTGATTGTTTTATCATATTTTAAAGCCTTATAAAAACTATAGTTTAATTTTACAAGAATTGGGAAACTATGTGAAATGTTAAAATGTTTCGATTGCCCTGATCATTCAACTATAGTATTGAGTCAGATTGACTTTTTGAAATGACTTTTGATAACTTTTGTATGTCGATCTCGAGCATTAGGATTGTGATACACTATGATCAGACCTAGCTTGATAGACATTTATTGACCAACATATGTTCTCTAGGTTGAGATCTACGGTTATTTGGTATTCCGAGTTTCGGTCACATTTCGGTGAACGACTTTATGTGCTGCTAAGGTGAGTTTTATTTGCTCCCTTTTTAATTGCTTTGCAATTTACATTTTTGGGCTGAGAATACATGCACTTTATTTTAAACGCAATGGATACAAGTACATACTAAATTCTACATCGAGTTTGAACCAAAAATCCCTTAGCTTTGGTAACTAGTAGCTGCCGGTTATAAGAACTAGTGGGCGTGAATAGTTGTATATGGATCCATAGGGCTTGACATCCCCGTCTGTTCCAGGTATAGAAACCCTAGCCTGAACTATAAAACAGACGTATGCTATTTGAGTTTAGTACACGTTGGTTTGCGTGTATTGTACATGTTGGTTGCATGTATGTTAAAACAGGGGTACTTATTATAACGTTAAAGTTTAGTTACCAGGGTGCTCAATCTTGTAGAATATTTTGATAAACGTTTGTAGATGAAACAACTGAAATCTTGTGATCCACCTTTATGTACAGATTATGCAAAACATTAAAACTATGAACTCACCAACCTTTGTGTTGACACTTGTTAGCATGTTTATTCTCAGGTTCCCTAGAAGTCTTCCGCTGTTTGCTTATATGTTAGACAAGCTATGTGCATGGAGTCTTACATGGCATATTTTTCAAGGAAACGTTGCATTCACCAAATCATCACCGTGTATCTTATTTTGACTGCATTGTCAACGGAAGTACTATTGTAAACTATTATTTACGGTGATTGTCTATATATAGAAATCATCAGATGTCGAAAACCCTTGATTTAAATATTCATTTATGGTGTGCCTTTTCAAAAGAATGCAATGTTTACAAAACGTATCATATAGAGGTCAAATACCTCGTAATGAAATCGATGAATGACATGTTCGTCCATATGGATTTGGAGCGATCATCACAGTTAGTATCAGAGCGTTGGTCCTAGCGAACCAGGTCTTGCATGAGTGTGTCTAACTGATATTTGTTAGGATGCATTAGTAAGTCTGGACTTCGACCGTGTCTGCATGTTAAAAGTTTTGCTTATCATTTCTTGTCAGAAATTACATGCTTATCATTCTTAAGTCTAGACACGTTTTTCTGCATTTATTGCATAAATAATGTATAGACAAAAATTCATATCTTAGCGTATCTGTTACTGTAAACTTTTCCTGACATCTTCCAAAAATTTCTCCGTGATTTATGGAATTTGGTATTATATATACATATGTAAATTATTTATCGGAGAATACCAAACTAAATCCTATAATCTATCTCAAATCAAAATCAATTCCCTGATTATACAAGATGGATCACGTATCTAGTTCAAATTCCTTAAACTCCGACAGCTATTCCGATATGGATATTCACCTGAACTCCGAAGACAGTGTAACCGGAATGGATCAACCAATTAGCCATCATCTATTCTGGATGAATTGGGGATGGGTTCGTAGTCTACTTAATCATTGGAGACAAGAAGTGTAGTGACCCGTCCTAATCCATCCGGACGAAGTCCACATCGAATATAAACGATTCACAATAGTTGATTACAATGCGAGGTACTTGACCTCTATATGATACATTTTACAAACATTGCATTCGTTTTAAAAGACAAATTTTCATTTACATCGAAAGTTGACGGCATGCATACTATTTCATAATATATCTAACTATAATTGACTTAATAATAATCTTGATGAACTCAACGACTCGAATGCAACGTCTTTTGAAATATGTCATGAATGACTTCAAGTAATATCTCTAAAATGAGCAAATGCACAGCGGAAGATTTCTTTTATACCTGAGAATAAACATGCTTTAAAGTGTCAACCAAAAGGTTGGTGAGTTCATTAGTTTAACATAAATAATTATTTCCATCATTTTAATAGACCACAAGATTTTCATTTCTCATAAATAAACGTCCCATGCATAGAGACAAACATATCATTCATATGGATTGAACACCTAGTAACCGACATTCACAATATGCATATAAGAATATCCCCATCATTCCAGGATCCTCCTTCGGACATGATATAAATTTCGAAGTACTAAAGCATCCGGTACTTTGGATGGGGCTTGTTGGGCCCGATAGATCTATCTTTAGGATTCGCGTCAATTAGGGTGTCTGTTCCCTAATTCTTAAATTACCAGACTTAATAAAAAGGGCATATTCGATTTCGATAATTCAACCATAGAATGTAGTTTCACGTACTTGTGTCTATTTTGTAAATCATTTATAAAAGCAACGCATGTATTCTCAGTCCCAAAAATATATATATAAAAAGTAAGTAAAAAGGGATCAAATGAAACTCACGTATATAAATATTGTAAAACAGGTATTAAAACTCTGCATGAATTCACAGTCCAAAAATGTAATGAGTAAAAGGGAGCAAATGAACTCACCATACTGTATTTTCTAGTAAAAATACATATGACTATATTGACCAATGCAGGGTTGGCCTCGAATTCACGAACCTATATCATTTGTGTAATTATTAATATTCATAGTTGTAATTGAACACACACACACACACACACACACACACACACACATATATATATATATATATATATAAATATATTAGTTATATCATTATTATGTTAATAATATATATTTGTTTATATATTTATTTTATATATAAAAATATTAAATTTTGTTATGTTGTATGTGTTAAATATATATATCTATGTATGTATTTTATTTGTTTAACAAAACAACAGTTCTATAATACTAAGTTAATATTAATAATGATAATAATATTAACAAAATACATATGTTAATAATAACCCTATTAGTGATAATAACAATAATATTAATAATAGTACTTGTAAAAATATTAATTTTACTGTTTATGATAATTATGATATTAATGATTTACTAATAATATTAACTTCCTTGATAATGATAATACTAATAAAAATAATGATTTTGTTAAAAAAATGTTACTTATGTTAATAATAATACTAGTAATTACAACAATGATATTAATACTAATATTAGTGAAAATAATAATAACTTGTATTATTTTTATAATAACAATAATAATAATTATCCTAATCATAATACTAATAACAATGATAATACTGTTGCTACAGTGATAAATTAGTAGTCATAATAATAATAATATTATTATTCCTAATTGTAACTAAAATCATAATACTTGATAGTAATTGAGAATCTTAATAATAATGATTGTATTAATAATAAGTGTTCATAAACCAATAATAACATCAATAATAATAGTAATAATAATAATAATAATAATAATAATAATAATAATAATAATAATAATAATAATAATAATAATAATAATGATAATAAAAATAAAATCATAAAAAGAAAACTACCTTCACAGAAAATCGTTCAAAAAGAAATTGTCACTCCAGGGACTCGAACCCCCGACCTCTCAAAAAACTCGACACCATACTTAACCATTCCTCTATTTCTGTTTTCCTGATTAATACCCGAAATAATTATATTTAATATATCTCTTTCTGTTTTCCTAAGTTCCTCTTCTTCTCCACTTTGAGATCGATCAGAGACCAACCAGTTAACAACTAATTCCTTTATTTAGTTTTAGGACTTAAACCCTATACAGAAATCGACCCTTGGTTAATGAAATTAATTAAACAAAACACACACAAAAATAAAGAAAAACTGTTGTGACAGTTCTTGACGAACACGACAGAACTCAAATACAAATTTTAATTTCCAAATCGTTTTAGACTAGAATTATAACATGAAAGTGGTTTAAAATCGTTTATGTAAACTTTATGAACCATCAATTAAACTCAATACATTAAAATGAATTTGAATTTTGCCAAGAACCATTCGTTTGACTTTTTGTTTCATATCTTTGACTCCCAAATTAGAATTTGATAGTAGGAATTTGAAACTAAGATTTTGCAGGAAGTTTCAGTAAAGGATTACTAACCTAACTGCAATTTTACATTTTGAAATATGCTTAGAAATCAAGTTTTGGCGAAAACGAATTTAAGAAAAGGGGTTCATGAGCAGACGTTTAAAAAAATTTGATTTGCTTTCTTTGTTTTGAATTGTATTGCATTTACAGAGTACTATATAAAGTTTAACAGTTAATATTACAACTGAATTAATTCAATATTCGCTTGTTTTCTAGTTTGATTGGCTCCACCAAAATATTCGCTCAAGTACTGAATAAATAAAAAAACTAAAAGCTGAAAGGGACTCAAAACATAATCAGATAAATTCAAAACCTGGAAATTCGATTTGTGACTAATTATATCAAATCACAGTTATATAAACGAGAACGACTCTATATGAGACGTTTTATTAAGTTTTGCAGCGGAAGATAAATAGATTACATTATATTTAGAACATTAAATGTCTTTAATTGATATGATATGTAATGAAGACTCCAAGTATAGCAAGAAATCATCATCAAAGCAGCAGATATACAGCGGAAGCAATACTTAAGTACCTGAAAATAAACATGCTTAAAAAGTCAACACGAGGTTGAGTGAGTTCATAGGTTTGTCATAAATAATGATTTCAGTAATAGTGTTAGGCCACAAGATTTGTTTTCATAAGTAGATCACTCAGATCCAGTCAAGTTGATCTCCCGCAGGATCAAAAAGTTATGCTAGTGCGTGATATTTAGACTAAACGTTGTTTGCCCCGTGACAAGTTGTTCTGTCCCTGTCGTTTAATTTCATTATAAAGTAATACAAAGGCTTAGTCAAATGTATCGGGGACGTTACTCCCGATAGGCCTATCTCCAATAATTAAGAATGCCGCAGTAATTAAAAATATCACTGTAGGGACTTAGTCGGACATAGCCGGGTATAGCATAGTTTAATAGTTGGTACTGATATTTAGACTAGACTTTCAAGTTTGCCCCGTGACAAGTTATCGTTTATACTTGTCGGTTGGGGACTTGCTGGTCATAGCCCAACATATCACAGTTTAATAGTTGATACGTGTAAAACAGTTATAAAAGTTGCGCATGTATTCTCAGCCTAAAAATATATAAAAAGGGAGCAGATAAACTCACATTAAATAGCAGTTGAAGTATTCCACGCAAGAAGGAAAGTAAAGAAAGTAAGTGATCTGGATATCAACCTTGAGGTATAAGGTTTGATTAGTTAATGTCTAACTTGACATAAAGTATGTTTATTAATATAGCAACTATATTGACAGTGACAGTTTTCGAGAAAAGTTCCTATTTCTCAAAAGTTTCTATTTTTGGAAACCTACTATTTATGAAAAACTTCCACTTATAGTAAGCTTCTAGTTTAAGAATGTTCGGGTTATAATTCTTAACAAAGATGTTGTACAATCTCGCCCAAACTTCGTCGCTAACATGCAAGTCACTCGAATGATCTATTGTTACTGAGCGGCCCAGGATCTCTTGACCAGAATCTAAGTCTTGGCATTCGAGATCCACAAGCGTCCCATAATGGTAACAAGGATCACCCTAGGCCACAAGTAGCGGCGATGTTTGTAGTCTTTGTACGCTATCTTTAATTATAACCTTCACGTTAGGTGCGTATATACATATATATATTCATTAATTCGATTTTAATTATAACTCCTATATATTAATTCATAAAAATAATTTTATAATTTTTAGTAACATATATTACTAATTATAACATGTTATTTATTTTTATTTTAATTGCATATAATTTATAACATTATTTACTTGTTTCGATAAAAAAAAATAATAAACCGAAGTAAATAGTAAAAAGTAAAAAGTAAAAAGTAAGAAAAAAATACTTACTAGTAGTAATTCTTCAAAGAGAGAATGAGAGAAATTTTAGTGTGAGTTTGAATGAGAAATAAGGGGTATTTATACTTGAAAAAATTAGGTAAAAAGAATAAGATAATTAAAAGAAAAAGAAATATTTTAATTTTTAATGGGATTTTAAAATTCAAAAGTATTAAATGTTAGGTCATGGGATAATGCACAAAATAAAATAATAAAAGTAATTTTCCATTATAATTTTTAATTAAAAAGTAATTTATTTATTTATTTATTTATTTTATTAAAAAAATCATTTATTTTAAGGATTTTTTTTATATATATGTTTTTTTAAAATAAACAAATTGATTTACTACTTTTCCAAGAATATTTGTCAATATTTTTTTTTATTCATAATAACAATACTGATAATAAAGATATTAATTATTGATATCTTGTTTAAAAAGGATATTAATAATAATAATATTAATATATCAAATTAATGCGTAATTATTTACAAATAATTGTTCGTGAATCGTCGGAATTAGTCGAGGTTAAATGAAATCATATAAAGATTTTTGTTTAAATTTTGCCGATAATTTACGGGTTGTCACAGTATCCCCCTGTTAATAGAAATTTCGTCCCGAAATTTAGTTGTTTCCATCAGTCGGCGTTGTTTGTAAACAGGTGAGGATATTTTCATTTTATTCGATTTTCACGTTCCCAGGTATACTCGGGGCCTTGCGTGAATTTCAACGGATAGAATATTATTTTGTTTTAAGAGTTCAAGTCTTACGATTCATAAATTCTACAAAGTGCATTTTATTATTAATGCGGAGGTTATCTAAAGGATTTAATCAAGAGTGTCATTGATCAGGTTTTCTCAGAAAGAGATGATGGTGCTATATAAGCATGAAATGTGTTATGAATAGTAGTGAGCTTATTTAAACCTTGAGCGTTTATGCCACAATATTAGGGTAGATAAAACAGAGAGGAGTTAATGAAAATCATGGTCATGATATTTGATAGAGATCGTCACTGTTTACAACAAGGATATCTTAATGAGGTATATGAGTTAAAAATAGAGTTTTATCAACATTGGGTAATATGGATGAAACGATTTGATTATAGGAAGAGTATAAACGAAGCTATCGTAAAAGATTGAAATGAGGAAATTAAATGTTAGCCTTAACTTTTGATATAGTTAAAGTTGATTTCTGGAATTTAAGGGATTTAAAGAAATCTTCATAATCTTTAGAAGATTTGATTCTCCGGTAATTAAGGAAATTAGAATTTTCTTTAATTAAATGCGGTGAATTGCCTCGATTGCTATGTCTGGAATTTTGCTATAAATAAGCTTCTTCCGTTTCATTATCTTCTCCACTTCTATACTTTCTTTCCTCAATTCATACTTCCAAAATATTTGTTAATATGCTCAATCAAGTTCTTGTTCTTGACCTTATATTGGTTATCGCCACAATCTTCATTCTTTTCCAACTCCCACCATAAGAGTCTGTTTACTTCTATTATGCTCTAGGATTTATTGTGTTTTTAATTCTACCTTGTCTTTATATTGCTATACGCATTGATATACACGGTTTGTAATTTCGGTATCATTATCGGGCTTTATATTTTCCCTTATATGTCGAAGCTCTTTGCCTTTTTATTCTCCTCTCGACTCTAAGTAAAGCGAGTAATGGTCCAGAATTTGTAGGTATGAAGTTTCGAATGATCATAATATATAAAGTAGAAAGGAAAGGCAATAGTATGATTTGATTTGTCAAATTACCAGAATATCCGGAAAAGACCGAATCATCAAGAAAAATATTTTCTTGATATGTTTAGAGTTTAAATAGAATGTAAGAGTCGTGTAACATGGAAAATGATGGTTATAAAGTCTATGAATCATCATCTTCCAATAAAAATTTAGCATGACTTACTGTAATATAATCACGTTGGCCTGACGTCATTATATTATACTAACTCATGCTTCAATTCCCAACACTTTTTCAAAACATTTATAATTTAAACTTGAATATAGAAACTAAAACAGTTTCCTTTATGATGTGATAAAGTTATCGCAAAGAGATAATTAATTGCTGACAAGAATCGTTATAAAGATATCTTCAGAAATATAGAGGATATTTATAACGAAAGATACGGTGATATCTTAGAATTTCTAAGATCCAATGACGAGGAAAATTCTTCTGTTTCCTCTGCATTTAATGCTACCATATCTGAATCATTGGTTATCAATCCGAGATGGTTTCAAGAAATTTTATTTTTAGATGATTAAACGCTGATTGTAATCGTCAACGGATCTAATGGTTAACGAATAGGCGTTATTGATTTTAAAAGTGATGAATGATAATTTCGGTGGTTTGATGTGATAATTCATTACAGAATACGAATGAATATAATTCATGAATGTAGTAATCTTTAGGAAGATAACACCTGCTAAAGCTTTACTTGAATTCCGATATGTTAATTTCAGAATGTGTAATTGATTTTGTATGAAGATGATTGTGTATCATTTGTGAAGGTAGTGCGTATAATTAATGATTTATGAATCGAAATTGAAGAATGTACAGTGTATTAATGTGAGATGTAAATATTTCTCGGGTATTACCTACCCGTTAAAATATTTTCACAATTAACAGTTTGTACAACAGAATTTACAATCTTTATGAAGATATACGTTCATATATGTATTCTTCAGATATAATCATGGATTTAATGAGTTAATATATATTAAACTCATCTGATTTGCGGTTTGGAACGAGAGTAAATAATCTCCAAAACCTTAGAGATTTCATAATTGTCGCGAAATATTTCGCTAATGAAGTTATGAATCAATACATTCATCGTTACACTTGATTTATTATGAAATGGAGTTTATTGTGTTGAAGCGGTGATTAACAATTGTTAAGTCATTAATGAAGGGTGTACATCATAGCATATTAGTGATATGAATTAACCAAGTAGTACATACTAGTTGAGATTCTCACGTAATTGCTTAGTACGACAAGATTTATTATTGTTCCAAATCATATATATATATAAGGTATACATATATAATTATTCACGAAGAATGAGTCAATACATCTTAACTCATTATTACTAATATTCCTTGGTATCTATGGGCGTATGATGTTGATGTTTGAGGTACTGAGTGTGATGTTGAGGCGTGGGATGCGGATGTTGTTGTTGATGAAGCTGATGATGTTGGTGGTGATGTTGATGGTACTGTTGGTACTGGTGGTGATGCTGGTTATGCTGATGGTGCTGCTGATGCTTGTAGAATTCGCACCATATTCTCCAGAGCCATCACTCGAGCGCGAAGCTCATTGAATTCTTCTACTATTCCGGGATGATTGGCGGTTGGAACAAGGGGGTGAATAAGATCTAGAATCTTCGATATTATATATTCGTGACGGGATACCCTGGAAAGAAGAGAGAAAATGGTGTTTCGGACTGGTTCGCCGGTAAGCGCTTCAGGTTCTTCGCCAAGAGGTGAATTCGGTTGGTGGAAGGGATCACCTTCTTCTTGCCTCCATTGATTAAGTCGGCTACGAACCCATCCCCAATTCATCCAGAATAGATCATGGCTGATTGGTTCGTTTGTTCCGGTTATGCTGCCGTTGGAGCTCGAGGAGTTCGAGAAATTCATATTATGTGTTTGGAATAGGGTTTGATATGAAATGGGTATTGAATACTGAATGATATATTCGTCTCCTTGAATACGTATTTATAGCAAAAAGATTTCTGTGATTTACGGAGAAAATTTAGAAAAAGTGGTAGACAAAGTTTACTGGGATAGATATGATAAGATATAATAAGATATGATGTGTCTATATTCCAATAATGGCAGTATGACGTGTCGAGATCATAAAATGATAAGTATGTAATCTGATAATCTTTCGACTAAAGACTTTCAATTCGTAATGGCCTATTCAGGTCTAGGGGCTTGAGCTATAGGATCCTTTAAATCGGTAATCCAAACCCTTCCATTCTAGAGTTTCGTAGACGCCATCCGTCAAGAAAATTCAATGATAAAAAATAACGAGAAAATAAAAGATTTTGAAAGTAATGAATATGAATAGTAGAGATTTCAAGAATCATTGATAACATTTCATGTAATACACAAAACCATGATAGATGACAAAGGAATGTCGAGAATTTCAGAAATCATGGTGTCGCATTTAAATATAGTGGCGGAATTGGATAGTACTTAGGAGAATGAGCAGAGTTCTTAGATTGACTTGGCATTCTAAGATAAGTAAAGTTTCTAAAGTATAGGGTAGCATTTAACAGTTAAAGGCAACAATTAAAGGCACTATGGTCAAGGATAGTTGTAGTCCTACATTGCTAAGGTACCTAATTGTATAAGGCACACATAAAATGCAATCCTGGTTCTCTACAACAACCTGCTCTGATACCAATCTGTCACACCCCCAAATAGGGCCTGGGGTATTTGTGACTAATTATATCAAATCACAGTTGTATAAACGAGAACGACTCTATATGAGACGTTTTATTGAGTTTTGCAGCGGAAGATAAATAGATTACATTGTATTTAGAACATTAAATGTCTTTAATTGATATGATATGTAATGAAGACTCCAAGTATAGCAAGAAATCATCATCAAAGCAGCAGATATACAGCGGAAGCAATACTTAAGTACCTGAAAATAAACATGCTTAAAAAGTCAACACGAGGTTGAGTGAGTTCATAGGTTTGTCATAAATAATGATTTCAGTAATAGTGTTAGGCCATAAGATTTGTTTTCATAAGTAGATCACTCAGATCCAGTCAAGTTGATCTCCCGCAGGATCAAAAAGTTATGCCAGTGCGTGATATTTAAACTAAACGTTGTTTGCCCCGTGACAAGTTGTTCTGTCCCTGTCGTTTAATTTCATTATCAAGTAATACAAAGGCTTAGTCAAATGTATAAGGGACGTTACTCCCGATAGGCCTATCTCCAATAATTAAGAATGCCGCAGTAATTAAAAATATCACTGTAGGGACTTAGTCGGACATAGCCGGGTATAGCATAGTTTAATAGTTGGTACTGATATTTAGACTAGACTTTCAAGTTTGCCCCGTGACAAGTTATCGTTTATACTTGTCGGTTGGGGACTTGCTGGTCATAGCCCAACATATCACAGTTTAATAGTTGATACGTGTAAAACAGTTATAAAAGTTGCGCATGTATTCTCAGCCCAAAAATATATAAAAAGGGAGCAGATAAACTCACATTAAATAGCAGTTGAAGTATTCCACGCAAGAAGGAAAGTAAAGCAAGTAAGTGATCTGGATATCAACCTTGAGGTATAACGTTTGATTAGTTAATGTCTAACTTGACATAAAGTATGTTTATTAATATAGCAACTATATTGACAGTGACGGTTTTCGAGAAAAGTTCCTATTTCTCAAAAGTTTCTATTTTTGAAAACCTACTATTTATGAAAAACTTCCACTTATAGTAAGCTTCTAGTTTAAGAATGTTCGGGTTATAATTCTTAACAAAGATATTGTACAATCTCTTCCAAACTTCGTCGCTAACATGCAAGTCACTCGAATGATCTATTGTTACCGAGCGGCCCAGGATCTCTTGACCAGAATCTAAGTCTTGGCATTCGAGATCCACAAGCATCCCATAATGGTAACAAGGATCACCCTAGGCCACAAGTAGCGGCGATGTTTGTAGTCTTTGTGCGCTATCTTTAATTATAACCTTCACGTTAGGTGCGTATATACATATATATTCATTAATTCGATTTTAATTATAACTTCTATATATTAATTCATAAAAATAATTTTATAATTTTTAGTAACATATATTACTAATTATAACATGTTATTTATTGTTATTTTAATTGCATATAATTTATAACATTATTTACATGTTTCGATAAAAAAAATAATAAACCGAAGTAAATAGTAAAAAGTAAAAAGTAAGAAAAAAATACTTACTAGTAGTAATTCTTCAAAGAGAGAATGAGAAAAATTTTAGTGTGAGTTTGAATGAGAAATAAGGGGTATTTATACTTGAAAAAATTAGGTAAAAAGAATAAAATAATTAAAAGAAAAAGAAATATTTTAATTTTTAATGGGATTTTAAAATTCAAAAGTATTAAATGTTAGGTCATGGGATAATGCACAAAATAAAATAATAAAAGTAATTTTCCATTATAATTTTTAATTAAAAAGTAATTTATTTATTTATTTTATTAAAAAAATCATTTATTTTAAGGATTTTTTATATATATATATATTTTTAAAATAAACAAATTGATTTACTACTTTTCCAAGAATATTTGTCAATATTTTTTTATTCATAATAACAATACTGATAATAAAGATATTAATTATTGATATCTTGTTTAAAAAGGATATTAATAATAATAATATTAATATATCAAATTAATGTTTAATTATTTACAAATAATTGTTCGTGAATCGTCGGAATTAGTCAAGGTTAAATGAAATCATATAAAGATTTTTGTTTAAATTTTGCCGAAAATTTACGGGTTGTCACATACAGGTTCGTGAATCGTCGGAATAGGTCGAAGGTTAAATGAATTCATGAAAACAGTTCGAACATTATTGAGACTCAACATTATAGACTTTGCTTATCGTGTCGAAATCAAATACGAATTAAGTTTAAATTTGGTCGAAAATTCCCGGGTCATCACAGTACCTACCCGTTAAGGAAATTTCGTCCCGAAATTTGAGTGAGGTCGTCATAGCTAACAATAAATATGTTTTCCTGACGAATATGAGCTGATAAATAGAGTTTTATCATTATTGAATAATACAGATAAAATAATTCGATTATTCGAAGAGTACGAATGAAGCTATCACAAAAGATCGAGATGAAGAAATGGAGATTTCCTATAACTTTTGACGTAGTCACGATTAAATTTAGAAAATAAGGTGCGTCTTAACTTTTGACGTAGAGGGTTGAATTCCGGAATTCAAGGGATTTAAAGAAAATCTTCGAAATCTAAAAGATTTGATTCTTCGGCGAATAAGGGAATTAAGATCTCTATAACTAATTACGGTAATCTGCCTCGATTACTCTGTCTGATATTTCCATTATAAATTTACCTTTTCCGTTCCATTAGTTTCCACCACTTCTATACCTTCTTTCTCAGTTCATATATCCAAAAGATTATAATAATGCTTAATTCGGTTCTAATCCTTGTTCTTATTCTGATTATCGCAATGATCGTTCTTCTTTTTCAACTCCTACCAGAAGAATCTGTTTATTTCTACTATGCTCTAGGGATTATTGTATTTATAATCCTTCCGTATCTTTATATTGCTATACGCACTGATATCTACAGTTTGTAATTTCGGTGTTGTTGTTGGGCTTTATATTTTCCCTTATATATCGGAGCTTCATGCTCTTGTTTTCTCTTCCTGACTTTAAATCAAGCGGCTAATGGTCCATAATTCGTAGGTATGAAGTTTTAAATGAACATGTGATGTGGTAGCGTGGGGGTACGTGATAGTACTATATTTTACTACGAAATACGTTACAAATTACACAAGTTTTAATTATTTATTTACAAATGGGATATACCTAAACCTTGCTACAACACTATAGGCAGTGTACCTAATCGTAGAGTAGTATAGTTTTTAGTAAGTCCGGTTCGTTCTACAGGGAGCGGGCTTATTGCACACTATATTTTTAAACAACTATATTTGTACAAAATATATATAATTATATATAATAATATATAAAAGGGGGTTTACCGTTTAATGACCGGTTTGTCGATTTATATTTTAAGCGAAGCGTATAGTAAATGACGATATTTAAATAACAATATAAAATAAATAACAATAATTGAAATGACAATAAATAAAAGTACGAGGAAAACTGAAATAAAATATATTATGCGTATTTAAACTTTCGTAACCATGATGTTTGACGTTTTGATTTTAATTTATTGTCCTGGGCTAATTGTCCTTTGTCCTGGATGTATTTGAAACCTATCTGGTTTTTGTCCATAATAGTTCATCGGTCATAATTATAAACTGCTCGGCAAATTTAACCTTATACCCGAAGTCAAATATTCCAACTAACTGGGGATTCGAACAGTAACAAGGTCTTAATACTTTGTTTAATGAATACACCAGGTTATCGACTGTGTGTAAACCAAGGTTTTAATACTTTGTTAACAATTACACCAATTACCCTTGAATGTAATCCACCCCTATTTTAATGAGTCCATTGACTATTAATCCATCCCCGTGTCCGGTCAAATGAACAATAATTCGTACTTATAAATATCCCGCCCATCGTGTCCGATTAAGCGTATGTGGTTATATATAGATACTTCAAATCATAACCTTTATATTAAATTAACGAGGTATCGTTAATTTAATATAAACCCCATTAATAGCCCATAGTCTAATTTCCACAAGTGTCGTTCTTTTGTCCAAACCCCAATTATGGTACAAAACCCAATTACCCCGTCTTTAATATTTAGTCCAACATCATGATTACTTTGGCTCAAATAAGCATAATAATAACTTAAGTACGAGACATTAATTTAAAAAGGAGAACATAGCTTACATTGATTATTTATCGAGTAGTGTTACACGGACAGAGCTCCGACTTTAAAAACCCGTAAAAATAACTTTTACATAACCCAAACTAATCTAATATAACACTAATCTATACTATATATACATATATATATATTTATTTATATTATACTAGGGAGTATTATTATTATTATATATTTTTTACACGCATAATTCGTGATCTTTTATAGGAATTTTGATTTCTGACAGCTCCGCGAGTCGTGGAGTTTTTAGCCTTCAAACTCCGCGAGTCGCGGAGTTTGAAAATCCAGCTCAGGATCATTTGTCTCATAGCTTGTCGACATAATTTTTAAATATATATAATATATAAATAATTTATATAATTATTTAAATATTATATTATATTCTTGTGCATAGTTGACTTGTAATTTTTGGTCCGTTGCGTCGGGCGTTGACAGTTGACTCATGTCCCGGTTCCGGATTTTCGAACGTCCTTGCGTACAATTTAATATCTTGTACTTTGCGTTTTGTAACTTGTACTCTTGTCATTTTTAGACGTTTTTCATCAATAAATTGAACCTTTTGAATTGTATCTTGAACATTTGAGTTTTTTGGACGTTTGTGTCTTCAAATCTTCGTTTTCGCCTTTTGTCTTCGTACTTATTTATTTAAACAATTACAATGAAAATATAATACAATTACATATGAAAATCTATTATTTAGGAGGGATATTGCTATGAAATATATGTTCCTTTTTAGCCTTATCAAACATCCCCACACTTGAGCGTTGCTTGTCCTCAAGCAATACAGAATTTGAAATAAAAACATACATGAATCACTTTTTTATTCATCACACTTTGTACATCAGTGATTTTGATATGGTGGTATAAACAATGATAGTAACGATAGAACCATGGTTAAAGGTGGGTGTGTCATCCACAGTTGCCTCGGGTTTAGGTCAACGACACTTGCAATCAAATTGCCGATTTACTTTCGGTTTCCAAAGCAAAGTGCACATTTGAAAGGCGGTTTACAGTCCCACATGACTATGAAAATTTAGATCCTTAAGGAAATTGGATCTTTATGAAAACATTTGATCTTTTGAAAATTCAATCTAGTTTTTACCCTAGATAAGTTTTCCGGAATAACCCTTCACCGGTGTTTGCAAATTATTTTTGTGGGTTGTGTGAGTTTCAGATTTGAAAATTTTAGCTCAACACTTGTGGTTTTGTGTTACCCACTTGCTAACCTTGTATTGGGAAAGCAACACGTCCAGTATACTTGCTCCGTATATTACCTTTCGGTAAACTACCGTCCGGTTGTAAAGGAAAGCGATGAACAAGAAACTGTTAAGGCAATGTTCCATGACTTGCTTTTGATTATGGTCTATAAACGTGTCGGATGCTATTACTATCCTTTGTAGGAGCAATAATAAAGATCATCCTATGATTTTTCGGTCTGGCACAAGGTCCTGTCTCCGACCATGCTATGCAACCACCGTTCTTACGGTTGACACCCGATTTAGTTCAGGTGACCTAATGAATTCCAGGTGAATTCCTAGAATTTTACGTTCAAAGGTAATGAACGCATTGAAAATGGGTTTTCAGAAAACAAATCAGTTTTATTTTTGATCAAAATATTTTCTCGTTCAAGCTCGAGTTTAGATATCATTGAATTCCATGAGTTTGTAATTCTCAATCTTTAAGGTCAATCTCAAGGATTGAGTAATATCAGGCTTAAAAGCTGATTTTTGATCTTTAAGGAGATTATCCTTTCTGGGGATTTGATTCATTAGTCTTATCAAGCTAATTTGCACGGTGCCCCCCCATTGTATGAGATAAATCCTTCTCATGGTTAGGATAAATCTGACCACTTGGCGACCCTGTTTGATGCTGAGGTCCGTGGATTTCCTGCTGATTTTAGAGATGACTTTTCTAGATTTTTCGTCAACCTACAGCTGGTCTGGACGACAACTTCATGACCTAAATCAAGAAGCGCGTGTCTTTTTCGGAAGACTTTACTTCCTTTTAATGATGGAATTGATTCATCGTGTAGATCCATCTTTTCTTTCAAATATATTATAGTAAATCGGGTAAAACAGTTAATTTAGTCCAAAACAAAAGCACCTGCAATAACTTTACAGAAACATGTGATATATAGTTTTTAATTGAATAACTTGGTACATTCTCCCCACACTTAGTTTCTTTCTTTGCCTTTTTATTCTCCTTTATTCCATTTTAAATGAATTCAATCGTTTTAGGGTGTTTCTCAATTTATGTCCTTTCTGAGGTAATGATAATTTCGGTATTAACACCTAGTTTTCACCGTTCATAAATATGTATAAACATGATTTTGAATTCATTTAGTTGAATTTTTTTTTTTTTTTTTTTAAAATTTTCACAAAATTTAGTAAATAAGCCAAGAATAGATCCGAGAGAATTTATAACCTTTTCCCACACTTAAGATCATGCAATGCCCTCATTTGCATGAAATCAGACTCTAATTATAAATTCATGAGGGTGATTAGTGTAGAAAGTAGTTAAAGATACCATAAAATTGCAGGATGATAGATGGTGCACCTCATCGTTCATTCCTTCTTGTTTTATCACAGATGTTTTTCTTCAAAAACGGTTGCTTTTCTGAACTGTTTACTAATATTTGAAAAAACGTCTTTTATCCTAACTTATCATGCATTTTTGTTAACGAGTTATGCACTAACCCGAACCCCTAATTTAACATTAAGTGGGGTTAAACTTCCCCACACTTAGCTGACGACATGTGAAGTCGGTAGAATAAGTTCCACGAATTAGAGTAGTGAGCCAGTTATTTACATCTCGGGTGTTGTATAATATATCAATGGGTTTAAAGTTTAGACTCGCCCGATTGTCACTACTTAATTCTTTTTTAAGTGTAGCTTTTAGTAAATGGATATGTCTCTTTTCTGGTTCTTGGTCAAATGGATCGATATACACCGACATACATATTATAGGGTGGACAATTTCTAACGTTTCCTTCCTTTTATTCTCGACGTCAAAGTTTTCACCTCTATTACCCAATTGGGTGAAATTCAAGGTGTCATTATCTATTACAGCTCGTAGTTCATTTCCGGTGGATGACTCGTCTATTGAGAATATTGGGTTGGAAGGTTGTGGAATGGTGAAGTTCGGTTTTGCCTTGGGGGTAAAATTTTCAACGTTATCGTATTTCCAAGAGTACCAATTTGTTACCCTTACTTCTTCTTTATCCATTGATGGATCGATGATTTCTTCGGTAGAGGCTAATGTGTCGATATGTTGTGAAATTGGTAAGACTGAATAAAAAGTATCATCGGGATAGTTGGTGATTTCGGAGCTCTCGAATTCATCAAAATTCGATGATATGAGATTTTCTTGCACACGACTCCTCAGATCAACAGGTGTGTAGTCTGATAGAGTTTCAGCTTGCCGGTTTACAAACTCTCTCATTTGTTCATTTTGAGCATTGAGTTCTTCGAGTTTGATTTTCATATTGTCTAATAAATTTTCAGACACGTAATTTTCCTCGTCTACTGGTTGTTGAGTTTGGATATATTCTTGGGAATAATCCCAATTTGAATTGTATTCTTCATAATCATTCCATTCAGGTTCCGTGTGTGCGTAATTTTCCATAGGAACGTAATAATAACATTCCCATGTTGAGTGATAATCTCCACAGATTTCACAACCAGTTATTGTTTCGTCATTCGTGATCCAAGATTGACCGAACGAATTGTCATCAACACCCGTTTGAGAGTATTGATTTAATTGATTTTGGATATCAAAAAGAGTTTCCATAGCCTTATTTTCAAAATTTTCCATTTTATTGCGATGGCCAAATTTTAGCTACAATGTGGTGCATTTACTAATTATCCTATTAGTTATAAAAATAGAAAAACTTATATAAGTTGTCCAATTAATAGACTTTTCTGCTTTTGCCCACGTTTCGAATAGCCAAAAGATGCAGCAGGGAGCCAGAACCCTTTAAATCGGAAGCTCACAACTCAGCCACTAACAAATCCAACTATTACTACGAAGCAGAAAATTGTCAACGTCCATTAATTTAACCACTTAAATAATTTTTCTTTCTGTTTGAGATATTAGATAAGAAATAGAGAAAATTTCTAAGTCCTAAAAACTAAAGCGTCGAGAAATAAGAAAGAAAAAGAATGCGCGTCGAAAAACGTCAAAAAATAAAAATAAGAAAATAGCGCGTCGTAACTTAAAAAGGAATTAAAAACTAAGAATTAAAAAGATACTAAAATATAAAAACGGCGTCGCAAAATTCTAAAGCACCTAAATCTTAGTCTAAAGAAAAAGCACTTAAGGGATTTTACGGCAAAGCCTAAAAATCTAGAAGTAAAAATAACTATGGCAAAAACTAAGTTTAAAACTAAATATGAGCTAAAAATACAAATATTACGCTAAAACGATTAAAAAGGGACAAAATATAAAAATATACAAAAAGTTGTAAAAAGTACAATTTTTATAAAAATATTATTTTTATATTATTTATTTATTAAAACTATTAATTTTACATATAATAAAACTAATTAAAATTTAAAATACAATTTAATTAAAAAAAAAACTTAAACTAATTATAATAATTAAACTAATTAGGGTTTATTAATAATAATAATAATAAAATCTGTAATTAATGTGAAATTTGGGTTCTGTCACGTGTGTCAGAGTGTCTCCGCGAGTCGCGGTATTTCAAGCAGCAAACCCCGCGAGTCGCGGGGTTCCAAAATTCAACTCTGGTACAGTTTTTAATTCGACGTGTTTTTTTTTTTTTCTGTTTTAAAATCTAAATATTTATATAATAAAAACTTATATTTAAAAACTAAAATAAAAATAGAACTACTTTATAATTTTATAAATAAAAATCGTAAAACTAGATTTATATATATATATTATATATTTTTTTTAATATTGTTTTTCTAAAAATATATTTATACAAATATATATTAAAAATATAGCGTTTCGCCAAGTCCCCGGCAGCGGCGCCAAAAACTTGATGTGGTAGCGTGGGGGTACGTGATAGTACTATATTTTACTACGAAATACGTTACAAATTACACAAGTTTTAATTATTTATTTACAAATGGGATATACCTAAACCTTGCTACAACACTATAGGCAGTGTACCTAATCGTAGAGTAGTATAGTTTTTAGTAAGTCCGGTTCGTTCCACAGGGAGCGGGCTTATTGCACACTATATTTTTAAACAACTATATTTGTACAAAATATATATAATTATATATAATAATATATAAAAGGGGGTTTACCGTTTAATGACCGGTTTGTCGATTTATATTTTAAGCGAAGCGTATAGTAAATGACGATATTTAAATAACAATATAAAATAAATAACAATAATTGAAATGACAATAAATAAAAGTACGAGGAAAACTGAAATAAAATATATTATGCTTATTTAAACTTTCGTAACCATGATGTTTGACGTTTTGATTTTAATTTATTGTCCTGGGCTAATTGTCCTTTGTCCTGGATGTATTTGAAACCTATCTGGTTTTTGTCCATAATAGTTCATCGGTCATAATTATAAACTGCTCGGCAAATTTAACCTTATACCCGAAGTCAAATATTCCAACTAACTGGGGATTCGAACAGTAACAAGGTCTTAATACTTTGCTTAATGAATACACCAGGTTATCGACTGTGTGTAAACCAAGGTTTTAATACTTTGTTAACAATTACACCAATTACCCTTGAATGTAATCCACCCCTATTTTAATGAGTCCATTGACTATTAATCCATCCCCGTGTCCGGTCAAATGAACAATAATTCGTACTTATAAATATCCCGCCCATCGTGTCCGATTAAGCATATGTGGTTATATATAGATACTTCAAATCATAACCTTTATATTAAATTAACGAGGTATCGTTAATTTAATATAAACCCCATTAATAGCCCATAGTCTAATTTCCACAAGTGTCGTTCTTTTGTCCAAACCCCAATTATGGTACAAAACCCAATTACCCCGTCTTTAATATTTAGTCCAACATCATGATTACTTTGGCTCAAATAAGCATAATAATAACTTAAGTACGAGACATTAATTTAAAAAGGAGAACATAGCTTACATTGATTATTTATCGCGTAGTGTTACACGGACAGAGCTCCGACTTTAAAAACCCGTAAAAATAACTTTTACATAACCCAAACTAATCTAATATAACACTAATCTATACTATATATACAGATATATATATTTATTTATATTATACTAGGGAGTATTATTATTATTATATATTTTTTACACGCAGAATTCGTGACCTTTTATAGGAATTTTGATTTCTGACAGCTCCGCGAGTCGTGGAGTTTTTAGCCTTCAAACTCCGCGAGTCGCGGAGTTTGAAAATCCAGCTCAGGATCATTTGTCTCATAGCTTGTCGACATAATTTTTAAATATATATAATATATAAATAATTTATATAATTATTTAAATATTATATTATATTCTTGTGCATAGTTGACTTGTAAGTTTTGGTCCGTTGCGTCGGGCGTTGACAGTTGACTCATGTCCCGGTTCCGGATTTTCGAACGTCCTTGCGTACAATTTAATATCTTGTACTTTGCGTTTTGTAACTTGTACTCTTGTCATTTTTAGACGTTTTTCATCAATAAATTGAACCTTTTGAATTGTATCTTGAACATTTGAGTTTTTTGGACGTTTGTGTCTTCAAATCTTCGTTTTCGCCTTTTGTCTTCGCACTTATTTATTTAAACAATTACAATGAAAATATAATACAATTACATATGAAAATCTATTATTTAGGAGGGATATTGCTATGAAATATATGTTCCTTTTTAGCCTTATCAACATGACTAATGTTCTAAGAGATAATTTGTAATAGCACGATCTTAATTGGTTAAATTACCAGAGTTCAAGAGAAAAGATAGAACTATCAAGATAATATGCTCTTGATATGTTCAGAAGTTAAGCAGAATGAAAGAGTTATGTAACATGACACATGATGATGTTATGGTCTGTGAATCATCACGTTCCATTAGAAACTCAGCATGACTTACTGTAATATAATCACGTTGATCAAGTGTCATTATATTATACTAACTCATGCATCAGTTCCCAACATTACTTCAATAACATTCATATTTTAAGCTCGAAAGTTTACATAATATAGAAACTAACAGTTTCTATATGATGTAACACTGATATCATGAAGAGATTAATGATTTCAGATAAAAATAGTTATGAAAATATCTTCAGAAATATGGAGGATATTTATAATAAAAGATACGATGATATCTTGAAATTTCTAATATCGATGGATTATGAAGAAGATTTGTCCGTAAGGGTTTAGATTCGGAAGCAAGGCATTCACTAAATATTTCATCAGAAACATAATCATTTGAATTCTTTGAAGTCAAACTTATTCTTTGTGATTTGTCCACGGCTTCCTTCATAGTTTCGCATAATCCACTTTTCGGTACTAAATTTTTCTATTGAGTGTTTCTAATACTCCATTCTTTATTATCCAACTTTTGACAGTTAAGGTCGTGTACAGTTTGTGCTGCTGTGTTCAGCTTTTTCAGAATTTGTGGTATTGATTGTAGACTGGGTGCTGTTCAAAATTTCAAAATTGAAGATCATGATTTTAAGAGGTACTTGTTATATATATATATATATATATATATATATATATATATATATATATATATATATATATATATATATATATATATATATATATATATATATATATACATATAACTGTTGTTGTAAAATTGTTGCGAGCTTTTAAATAATGATTGTTGATTCCCGGTATTTGGTATGGCAATACTCGTTACAAGATGCGGATGAGTATATGATAGGGTTTCAATGAATATAATGATTTTCAGAAAATCAAAGATCAACTGAGTTGCTGGTACATCTTCTGATAATGTCGTGGAATATAAAAGGTTCCTCGGTAACAATAAAAGAGTACACATATATATCAAGGTTATAATAAGGTTGTTTTAAACGAAAAGTCGAAGTTGACTTGCTGGAGCTGTGATAAAATTTGCTACTTTGAAAGGGATTACCAAGTTATTTTGGGTAATAATAATGCTAAAGGAGCTAACACATATACGGGTTAAAGTTTTACTCAGGTTCCGAGTATTTTCAGGTGCATAACTATATGCGTCAATATCTTCTTCCGTAGATGAAGTGCGGTTGGTTCATACTCTCGATTGAGGTGTTTTCAAGAATCATGAAAGGTTTGAACGTAGATTGTAATTATCAAAATACAAATGAGGTTTAAGATGAAATCAAGTGGCAAACTTAAAAAATTGTTTAGTTTCATATATTATAATCAATATTTTAATTCATTTTAATTGGTCCACTGTTATTATTCCACAGTCGATAGTCCACAGTTGACAGTCCAATAATTCATATATAGTTTAATATATAATATTCGAATTAATTAATACGTATCGTGACCCGTGTACATGTCTCAGACTCGATCACAACTCAAATTATATATATTATTGTAGAATTAACCTCAACCCTGTATAGAGAACTCGTTCATTACTGCATATAGAGTGTCTATGGTTATTCCAAATAATATATATGAATGCGTCGATATGATATGTCAAAACCTTGTATACGGGTCCCGATATTTAAAGTGCGTAAAAAAATAGCAGAAATTAAATGACAATAAATAAAATTGCGAGAATTAAAATTGCGATAAATAAAATGCGATAAATAAATTGCAATAAATAAAAGGTAATACGAAATTAACAGTTAGCTAGGAACAGTTAGCTAGGATTTTGTTAGCGTGGATTCTTAATAAAATTTCTCATAGTTAATTTGTTTGTTTCTAACAAATTTTATTTTGTCCAATGTTTTCTTCATTGTGCCACTGGTCGGATTCTGATAGGTCAAAATCCAAATATGAAATTGAATGAAAATGGTTATTCTGTGATGAACGGATTCGTATAGCTGTGGTTGCAAGTAGGATAGTAAATGACTGTTGAATCAGATTCGAAGAATGTACAGTGTAACTTATTAATGTGAAATCTAAATATTCCTCGGGTATTACCTACCCGTTAAAATATTTTCATCATTAACAGTTTGTACGAAAAAAAAATTCCAATTACAATTTTTATGAAAATATATATACATATATATTTTCTTCAGATGTAATTATGGATTTAATGAGTTAACATGATATTAAACTCATTTGATTTACGTTAGAACAAGAATATATAATCTCTAAAATATTAGAGATTACATAATCGCCATGTCAAACGAAGATAAAATATATAAAATGATACGTAGAACGATGATTATACTCGAGGTACAGAATGAGATGTTGAGACATGGATTGTTGATGGTACTGGTACTGTTACTGATGGTACTGTTGGTGCCGGTGATGCTGCTGAAGCTAGTACATTTTGCACCATATTCTCCAAATTGTTTATTCGAGCGCGATGTGATGACCCGGGAATTTTCGACCAAATTTAAACTTAATCTTATTATGATTTCGACACGATAAGCAAAGTCTGTAATGTTGAAGTCTCCAAAAACTGAGAACTGTGTTTATGTATTCATTTAACCGTGCTCGACGATTCACGAACAATTAATTGTAAATAGAAATGTATATATAAATACTTGTACATGTAAATAATTATAAATAATAAATTAAACTATTATGTGATTTAGTTATTATGAAAGATAACTTAAGATAATTTAAAACAGGTTACTTCAACTATTAATTAGTTAATTGAGAGCATATTTAATGTAAATAATTTCTAACATAACTGGCCAACGTTACCAAAATATTAAATGTGTACTTTGAGTTATTATAGATAATTAATATAGTTATTTACTTAATATCTACAACCTAAATGTTTAGTAGTTAAGATATATATATATATATATATATATATATATATATATATATATATATATATATATATATATATATATATATATATATATATATATATATAATTGGATATGTATAAGTTGTTATATTAATATTATTATTAATATCATTAATAATAACTAATATTAATAGATGTATCATTAATAATAATATTATTATTTTCATTATTGTTATGATCATTAATAATAATAATATTATTATTTTCATTATTTTTATGATTGTTAGTAATGATTGTTATTATTATTAAATAAAGGTTCAAATAAAAAAAATATGTTAAGAATGATTAAAATTTATAAACTAGTTGTATTAGTTATTATAATTAATACTAGTATTATTAATATTATTACTTCAATGATTTTAATATAATTATTATTATTATTATTAGTATTTTTAATATTATTAAGTACTTTTATTATTCTTAATAATATTAAAAGTATTATTATTATTAATTAATATTATTAATTATTATTATTTAATTTAAATACAAATACTGGATATAACTAAATCAAAACTCCCTTTTAACTTTATTTTTTTTTATTTTTCTTTACTGTACGAACGAGCTGTTTAATTCCTTGTTTTTATCCCAAATTTGTTACAAGTCTTAGTCTAAACCTGTACACAAGATTCAAATTTTTAGCAGATGGGGTTAAATCAATGAAGGTCCCTTTCTGTTTTATTTTTTTATTATTTTTTTGTACTGAACGGGAATTCCTGTCTAATACTTGTTGATCACATTTTCATATAAATCGATTCATTACAGCTGTTAAAGAGAGCATTCAAATTTTCCCATTATCAATTATCAATTATAGTACCAATTAAATCGATTTAATTAAAAAAAAAGTGAAGAGACCCGTCGGTTCTCTGTTCTTAAAACCAAAACTTCAAAAGCTCGATATCAAACGAAATTTCAAAATGTAAAACTGCCATTGTGTTAGGAATCGTTCATTTGATCTTTCTGCAAAATACCAAGTCCCAATTCCTCTTATTGATTTCTAATTTTCGAGTCAAAGACAAATCCTAAAAAGTCAAACGGTATGATCTTAGTGAAATTCGACTTTGTTTTTAAATTTCTGGTTAAATTGGCAATTCAGAAAGTTTTTAAGAAAGAATTGGAATCTATTTCATGTTATAATGTTCACCTAAAACGATCTAGAACTCGTAAAGTGATTTGAGTTCTTGGGTGAATATCCACGTCTGTTTTAATTTCTTTTTATTTGATTTTTGTTAAGAAAAGATACAACACGATCGTACCTGTTTCGTTTGCAAGTTTAAAAGCAAGATCTTGGTTTTATTGTTTATGATTTATAAATCTCCTGGTCGATTTGAGTTTCGTTTGAAGAAGATGAATATAGAAGAGATATAATTACGGGATATATAGTTTCTGTTTCGGTATTAATTCAGAAAAAAGGGCAATAGCCCAATGGTTCAGGAGTAAGGAAGGGATGCGAGAGGTCTCGGGTTCAATTCCAGTTGGTGACAAATCTATTTAGAAACCTATTTTTGAGGTAGTTTTCATTTTTAGTTTTATTATTATTATTATTAATTATTATTATTATTATTATTATTATTATTATTATTATTATTATTATTATTATTATTATTATTATTATTATTATTATTACTACTACTTGTATTATTAAGATGATGATTATAATTGTTTTCACTATGAATATGATTATTGTTATTATTAGAATTATAATTATAATTATAATTATTATTATTACTACTATAACTAAGTATTAGTAAGTATTATCATTATTGTTAGTATTATTATTAAGTATGACTAATTTTAAGATTATTGTATGACTTTAAGTATTAATTAATTTTATTATCAATATATTTATTAATATGTAAAATCATTATGTATTAGTAGTATTATTATAAAAATGGTTATTATCATCATTAATATTAACATTAATATCATATGTATGGTTATTATTATCATTCCTATATTGAATATCATAAAGTATCTTTGACATTAACATTAGTATTAAAACATTTAGGAATCATTATTGTTATTAACAAAAGTATTATGTACTAATATTAAAAATTATTATTTTCACTACCATTATTACTAAATTATTCATTTTACTACAGTTATTGTCATTATGGAATTTATAATTAAAAACTATCATCAATATTATTTATAACAAAAATTAATAACTTTAATATCTTTATTAGTAATATTAAGTATTGTAGTTGTTATCATTTTTACTATTATTAATAATATATTAGCTACTATATTTTAACAAACAAACGATATATATACTAAATACATAGAACATAACAAAAATTAATATTTTTTTTATATAACAAAATGAATAAATGAAACATATAAATATTATTAATATAAAAAGGATATAACTAATAAATTTACATATATTTATGTTCAATTACAACTATGTATATTAATAAATATACAATCGATATAGGTTCGTGAATCCAAGGCCAACTCTATACTTGTTCAATGTCGTTCTATGTATTTTTCTACAAAATACATTAGGTGAGTTTCATTATTCCCTTTTTATATATATTTTTGGGACTGAGAATACATGCGCTATTTTTATAACTGTTTTACGAAATAGACACAAGTAAATGAAACTACATTATATGGTTGAATGATCGAAATCGAATATGCCCCTTTTTATTAAGTCTGGTAATCTAAGAATTAGGGAACAGACACCCTAATTGACGCGAATTCTAAAGATAGATCTATCGGGCCCAACAAGCCCCATCCAAAGTACCGGATGCTTTAGTACTTCGAAATTTATATCATGTCTGAAGGAGGATCCCGGAATGATGGGGATATTCTTATATGCATATTGTTAATGTCGGTTACCAGGTGTTCAATCCATATGAATGATATTTTTGTCTCTATGCATGGGACGTATGTTTATGAGAAATGGAAAAAATGAAAATCTTGTGGTCTATTAAAATGATGAAAATGATTATTTATGTTAAACTAATGAACTCACCAACCTTTTGGTTGACACTTGAAAGCATGTTTATTCTCAGGTATGAAAGAAATCTTCTGCTGTGCATTAGCTCATATTAGAGACATTACTTGGAGTCATTCATGACATATTTCAAAAGACGTTGCATTCGAGTCGTTGAGTTCATCAAGATTATTATTAAGTCAATTATAGTTAGATGTATTATGAAATGGTATGCATGCTGTTAACTTTCGATGTAATGAAAGATTGTCTTTTCAAAAACGAATGCAATGTTTGTAAAATGTATCATATAGAGGTCAAGTACCTCGCGATGTAATCAACTGTTTTGAATCATTTATAATCGATATGGACTTCGTCTGGATGGATTAGGACGGGTCTCTACAGTTGGTATCAGAGCGGTGGTCTTAGCGAACCATGTCTGCATTAGTGTGTCTAACTGATAAGTCGTTAGGATGCATTAGTGAGTCTGGACTTCGATCGTGTCTGCATGTCAAAAAGTTTTGCTTATCATTTTGTGTTAAAAATTACCTGCTTATCATTTTTAGAAAATCACTTGCTTATCATTCTTAGTCTAGACACGTTTTACTGCATTGACTGCATGAATAGTGTATAGACAAAATTCATATCTTAGCGTATCTGCTACTTCATATCTTAGCGTATCTGTTACTGTAACTTTGCCTGACAACTTTCGTAGATTCCTCCGTAACTTATGGGATTTTAGTATTATATATGCATATATAAATTATGTATTGCAGGGTGCTAATCTACATCCTATAATCTATTTCTTATCGAAAATCCTTTATCTGATCGTACGAGATGAATCCTGCAACCAGTTCGAGTCCCTCAGATTCCGATAACTATTCCGATAAGTTATTCCGACATAGATGTTCACCTAAGCTCCGAAAACAGCGTCATTGGCATGAATCAACCAATCAGCCATTATTAATTCATCTGATGGGTTCGTAGTTGACTTAATTAATGGAAACGCGCAGAAGGCAATCCCTTCCACCAACCGAATTCACCTCTTGACAATGAACCTGAAGCGTTTACCGGTGAACCTATTCGAGACATCATTTTCAGTCTTATTTCCAGGGTAACTCGACAAGATTATATTCTATCCACAATTCTGAACCTTATTCATCCGCTCGTTCCGATCGACAATCATCCCGGAGTAATATAAGAAGTCAACGAACTTCGCGCGCTAGTAATCAATTTGGAGAATATGGTGCAAAATGTACCAGCTTCAGTAACATTACCAGCACCAACATCAATACCAGTACCACCAACAACTCAAGTTCACATCATACACCTCAACATCTAATTATGTACCTCAAGCTTAATCATCAATCTGCGAATCGTTCTACATCATTTATCTTCGTTCGACATGACGATTATGTAATCTTCAATGTTTTAGAGATTATATATTCTAGTTCTAACGGTAAATCAAATGAGATTAATATTATATTAACTCATTAAATCTATGAGTACATATGAAGAAAATATATATGTAAGTATATTTTCATAAAGATTGTAATTAAAAATTCTTTCGTATAAACTGTAAATGGTGAAAATATTTTAACGGGTAGGTAATGCCCGAGGAGTATTTAGATTTCACTTTAATAAGTTATACTGTACATTCTTCGAATCTGATTCAACACCCATTTACTATCCTACTTACATCTACCGATATACAAATCCGTTCACCGCAGAATAACCATTTTCATTCAATTTTATATTTAGATTTTGACCTATCAGAATTCAACAAGTGGCATAATGAAGAAAACATGTGACAAAATAAAATTTGTTAGAAACAAACAAATTAACTATGAGGAACTTTGTTAAGAATCCACGCTAACAAAATCCTAGCTAACTGTTCCTAGCTAACTGTTAATTCCTTATTGTACATTTAATTATCGTAATTTATTTTTATCGCAATTTAATTATCACAATTTTATTTATTGTCATTTACATTCTGTTATTTACTTTACGCACTTTGTTTATCGTCATTTAATTTCTGTTATTTATTTTACGCACTTTAAACATCGGGACACGTATACAAAGTTTTGACATATCATATCGACGCATCTATATATATTATTTGGAATCACCATAGACACTCTATATGCAGTAATGATCGAGTTCTCTATACAGGGTTGAGGTTGATTCTATAATAATATATATACTTTGAGTTGTGATCGAGTCTGAGACATGTACACGGGTCACGATACGTATTAATTTGAATATTATAAACTATATATGAATTATTGAATTGCTAACTGTGGACTATCAATTATGGACTATCAACATTGGACAATTAAAATGAATTAAAATATTGACTATAACATATGAAACTAAACAATTCTTCAAGTTTGCCACTTGATTTCATCTTAAACCTCGTTTGTATCTTGATGATTACAATCTACGTTCAAACCTTTCATGATTCTTGAAAACACCTCAATCGATAGGATGAATCAACCGCACTTCATCTACGGAAGGAAAGATCTATGCATATAGTTATGCACCTGAGAAACTCTCGGCAACTGAGTAAAAGTTTAACACGTAGCAGCGTCAGATCCTTTGGCATTTATTAGCAAAAATAACATTGCGATCCCTTTTCAAAGTAGCAAATTTTGTCACAGCTTCAGCAAATCAACTTCGACTTTTCGTTCGAAACAACCTTATTATCACCTTGATTTATATGTATGCTCTTTTATTGTTACCGGGGAACCTTTTATATTCCACCATATTACCGTCAGCGTTTAATCATCTAAAAACACGATTCTCTTGAAATCACCTCGGATCGATAACCAATGATTCAGATATGGTAGCAGTAAATATAGAGGAATCGGCAATCAGTACTTTGAAAACTCACAGCATATCTACATCAACAGATATATGTATAAAATTTATCTCTTAGAATAATAATCTTCCATTCTGAAATTTTGAAAAGGCACCCAGTTTACGAATTGATACTCTGAATGTTGAAAAAGCTGAATGAAGCAGCAGAAACTGTAGGCAACCGTAAATGACCTTAGTCGTCGGAAGTTTGATAATAAAGAATAATATGTTGGAAAAGCTCAGAAATGTTGAAACTGGAAAACGGATAGAGTTAGCCATGAAGGAGACCAAGGACCCATACAAGAACCATACCCTATATTCAAAGAATCCAGATAATTCTGGATCCGTTGAAATCTTTAGAGAATATCTTGCTCCGAAGTCATGTTAAAATCTTACGGAAAATCTTTCTCCATCAACTATTGAACTTAGAAATTCCAAAATATCATCATCAATATCTTCGATATTTCTGAGGATATCTTCATAAATATTCTCGTCCGAAATTATATACCTCTTCGTGCTTCCTGTGTATCATTATATTGGAAATATTCAATAGAAAATTTAGTACCGAAAAGCAGATTATGCGAAACTATGAAGAAAGCCGTGGACAAATCACAAGGAATAAGTTTGACTTCAAAGAATCCAAATGATTCAGTTTCTGATGAAGTCTTTAGCGAATACCTTGCTTCCGAATCTAAACCCTTACGGATAAATATTCTTCATCATCCATCGATATTAGAAATTAAAATATATTATCGTATATCCATTTATAAATATCCTCCATATTTCTGAAGATATTTTCATAACTGTTCTTATCTGAAATCATTAATCTCTTCGTGCTATCAGTATTACATCATATAGAAACTGTTAGTTTCTATATTCTGTAAACTTTCGAGCTTAAAATATGAATGTTATTGAAGTAATGTTGGGAACTGATGCATGAGTTAGTATAATATAATGACACTTGATCAAAGTAATTATATTACAGTAAGTCATGCTGAGTTTCTAATGGGACATGATGATTCACAGATCATAACGTCATCATATGCCATGTACATGACTCTTTCATTCCACTTAACTACTGAACATATCAAGAAAGTATACTCTTGATAGTTCTATTCTCAATGATTCTAATAATTTGACAAATCAAATCGTACGATTACATTCTTTCTTGGTTAGAACATTAAGTTCATTCGAAACTCCGTACTTACGAATTCTGGACCATTGCTCGCTTTACTAGAGGTCGAGAGGATAATAAAAAGGCAAAGAGATCCAAAATATAAGAGAAAATATAAAGCCCAATAACCACACTAAATTTACAAACCGTGGGTATTAATACGAATAGCAATATAAAGACACGATGTAATTAAGAATAGTATCACCCCAAGGCAATAGTATAAGTAAACAGATTTTTCTGGTGGAAGATTGAATAGAAGGAGGACAGAAATGATAATTAGGAAAATATCAGGGATTAGAACTGGAAGAAACATAGTGACGAATGTTTTAAAATTTGAATTGAAGGGGAAAGAATAGAAAGTGGGAGATATAGAAATAAGGAATCGAAGGGAATAGATTTATAGTGAAATGTCAGACGGAGTAATCGAGGCAAATCACCATATTTAATTATAGAGATCTTAATCTCCTTATTCGCCGAAGAATCAAATCTTTTAGATTTCGAAGATTTTCTTTAATCCCTTGAATTCCGGAATTCAACCCTCTACGTCAAAAGTTAAGACGTACCTTATTTTCTAAATTCAACCAAAACAACGACAAAAGTTAAGACACATCCTGTTTTCTAAATACAATCGTGACTATGTCAAAAGATAAGATGCATCTTACTTTCAAAATTCAACCCTGACTCTGTCAAAAGTTACGACGAATCTTTACTTATCCTATTTCAATCTTTTGTGATAATTTCACTCGTACGCTTCGAATAATTGAGTTGTTTTTATTCAAATCACCTGATGGTGATAAAACTTTAATTATTGACTCATACTCGTCATGAAAACATTTTTATTATTAGCCATGACGACCACACTCAAATTTCGGGACGAAATTTCTTTAACGGGTAGGTACTGTGATGATCCGGGAATTTCCGACCAAATTTAAACTTAATCTTATTATGATTTCGACACGATAAGCAAAGTCTGTAACGTTGAAGTCTCCAAAAACTGAGAACTGTGTTTATGTATTCATTTAACCGTGCTCGACGATTCACGAACAATTAATTGTAAATAGAAATGTATATATAAATACTTATACATGTAAATAATTATAAATAATAAATTAAACTATTATGTGATTTAGTTATTATGAAAGATAACTTAAGATAATTTAAAACAGGTTACTTCAATTATTAATTAGTTAATTGAGAGCATATTTAATGTAAATAATTTCTAACATAACTGGCCAACGTTACCAAAATATTAAATGTGTACTTTGAGTTATTATAGATAATTAATATAGTTATTTACTTAATATCTACAACCTAAATGTTTAGTAGTTAAGATATATATATATATATATATATATATATATATATATATATATATATATATATATATATATATATATATATATATATATATATATATATATATATATATAATTGGATATGTATAAGTTGTTATATTAATATTATTATTAATATCATTAATAATAACTAATATTAATAGATGTATCATTAATAATAATATTATTATTTTCATTATTGTTATGATCATTAATAATAATAATATTATTATTTTCATTATTGTTATGATTGTTAGTAATGATTGTTATTATTATTAAATAAAGGTTCATATAAAAAAAATATGTTAAGAATGATTAAAATTTATAAACTAGTTGTATTAGTTATTATAATTAATATTAGTATTATTAATATTATTACTTCAATGATTTTAATATAATTATTATTATTATTATTAGTATTTTTAATATTATTAAGTACTTTTATTATTCTTAATAATATTAAAAGTATTATTATTATTAATTAATATTATTAATTATTATTATTTAATTTAAATACAAATACTGGATATAACTGAATCAAAAGTCCCTTTTAACTTTATTTTTTTTATTTTTCTTTGCTGTACGAACGAGCTGTTTAATTCCTTATTTTTATCCCAAATTTGTTACAAGTCTTAGTCTAAACCTGTACACAAGATTCGAATTTTTAGCAGATGAGGTTAAATTAATGAAGGTCCCTTTCTGTTTTATTTTTTTTATTATATTTTTGTACTAAACGGGAATTCCTGTCTAATACTTGTTGATCACATTTTCATATAAATCGATTCATTACAGATGTTAAAGAGAGCATTCGAATTTTCCCATTATCAATTATCAATTATAGTACCAATTAAATCGATTTAATTAAAAAAAAAGTGAAGAGACCCGTCGGTTCTCTGTTCTTAAAACCAAAACTTCAAAAGCTCGATATCAAACGAAATTTCAAAATGTAAAACTGCCATTGTGTTAGGAATCGTTCATTTGATTTTTCTGCAAAATACCAAGTCCCAATTCCTCTTATTGATTTCTAATTTTCGAGTCAAAGACAAATCCTAAAAAGTCAAACGGTATGATCTTAGCGAAATTCGACTTTGTTTTTAAATTTCTGGTTAAATTGGCAATTCAGAAAGTTTTTAAGAAAGAATTGGAATCTATTTCATGTTATAATGTTCACCTAAAACGATCTAGAACTCGTAAAGTGATTTGAGTTCTTGGGTGAATATCAACGTCTGTTTTAATTTCTTTTTATTTGATTTTTGTTAAGAAAAGATACAACACGATTGTACATGTTTCGTTTGCAAGTTTAAAAGCAAGATCTTGGTTTTATTGTTTATGATTTATAAATCTCCTGGTCGATTTGAGTTTCGTTTGAAGAAGATGAATATAGAAGAGATATAATTACGGGATATATAGTTTCTGTTTCGGTATTAATTCAGAAAAAAGGGCAATAGCCCAATGGTTCAGGAGTAAGGACGCGATGCGAGAGGTCTCGGGTTCAATTCCAGTTGGTGACAAATCTATTTAGAAACCTATTTTTGAGGTAGTTTTCATTTTTAGTTTTATTATTATTATTATTATTATTATTATTATTATTATTATTATTATTATTATTATTATTATTATTATTATTATTATTATTATTATTATTATTATTATTATTATTATTATTAAGATGATGATTATTATTGTTTTCACTATGAATATGATTATTGTTATTATTAGAATTATAATTATAATTATTATTAGTACTACTATAACTAAGTATTAGTAAGTATTATCATTATTGTTAGTATTATTATTAAGTATGACTAATTTTAAGATTATTGTATGACTTTAAGTATTAATTAATTTTATTATCAATATAGTTATTAATATGTAAAATCATTATGTATTAGTAGTATTATTATAAAAATGGTTATTATCATCATTAATTTTAACATTAATATCATATGTATGGTTATTATTATCATTCCTATATTGAATATCATAAAGTATCTTTGTCATTAACATTAGTATTAAAACATTTAGGAATCATTATTGTTATTAACAAAAGTATTATGTACTAATATTAAAAATTATTATTTTCACTACCATTATTACTAAATTATTCATTTTACTACAGTTATTGTCATTATGGAATTTATAATTAAAAACTATCATCAATATTATTTATAACAAAAATTAATAACTTTAATATCTTTATTAGTAATATTAAGTATTGTAGTTGTTATCATTTTTACTATTATTAATAATATATTAGCTACTATATTTTAACAAACAAACGATATATATACTAAATACATAGAACATAACAAAAATTAATATTTTTTTATATAACAAAATGAATAAATGAAACATATAAATATTATTAATATAAAAAGGATATAACTAATAAATTTACATATATTTATGTTCGATTACAACTATGTATATTAATAAATATACAATCGATATAGGTTCGTGAATCCAAGGCCAACTCTATACTTGTTCAATGTCGTTCTATGTATTTTTCTACAAAATACATTAGGTGAGTTTCATCATTCCCTTTTTATATATATTTTTGGGACTGAGAATACATGCGCTATTTTTATAACTGTTTTACGAAATAGACACAAGTAATTGAAACTACATTATATGGTTGAATGATCGAAATCGAATATGCCCCTTTTTATTAAGTCTGGTAATCTAAGAATTAGGGAACAGACACCCTAATTGACGCGAATTCTAAAGATAGATCTATCGGGCCCAACAAGCCCCATCCAAAGTACCGGATGCTTTAGTACTTCAAAATTTATATCATGTCCGAAGGAGGATCCCAGAATGATGGGGATATTCTTATATGCATATTGTTAATGTCGGTTACCAGATGTTCAATCCATATGAATGATATTTTTGTCTCTATGCATGGGACGTATGTTTATGAGAAATGGAAAAAATGAAAATCTTGTGGTCTATTAAAATGATGAAAATGATTATTTATGTTAAACTAATGAACTCACCAACCTTTTGGTTGATACTTGAAAGCATGTTTATTCTCAGGTATGAAAGAAATCTTCTGCTGTGCATTAGCTCATATTAGAGACATTACTTGGAGTCATTCATGACATATTTCAAAAGACGTTGCATTCGAGTCGTTGAGTTCATCAAGATTATTATTAAGTCAATTATAGTTAGATGTATTATGAAATGGTATGCATGCCGTTAACTTTCGATGTAATGAAAGATTGTCTTTTCAAAAACGAATGCAATGTTTGTAAAATGTATCATATAGGGGTCAAGTACCTCGCGATGTAATCAACTGTTTTGAATCGTTTATAATTGATATGGACTTCGTCCGGATGGATTAGGACGGGTCTTTACACGCGAAGTTCGTTGACTTCTTTCATTACTCCGGGATGATTGTCGGTCGGAACGAGCGGATGAATAAGGTTCAGAATCTGAGGTAGTATATAATCGTGATGAGATACTCTGGAAATGAGGCTAAAAATGGTGTTTCGGATAGGTTCGCTGGTAATTGTTTCAGGTTCTTCGCCAAGAGGGCAATTTGGTTGGTGGAAAAGATCGCCTTCTTCGCGTCACCATTGATTAAGTCGACTACGAACCCATCAGATGAATTGGGGTTGGCTGATTGATTTATTCATTCTAGTGACACTGCTTTCGGAGCTTAGGTGAAACTCCATATCGGAATCCGAGGAATTCGAACTGGTTTAGGGATTCGTCTCGTATGATCAGATGAAGGATTTTCAATAAGAAATAGATTATAGAATATAGATTAGTACCCTGCAATACATAATTTACATATGCATATATAATACTAAAATCCCATAAGTTACTGAGGAATCTACGGAAGCTGTCAGGCAAAGGGAACAATAACAGATACGCTAAGATATGAATTTATCTATACACTATCTATGCAATAGAGGCAGTAAGATGTGTCTAGAATTTAAAGGATGATAAGCAAGTAATTTTCGACACGAAATGATAAGCAAATCTTTTGACATGCAGACACGGTCGAAGTCCAGACTCACTAATGTATCCTAACGACTACTAGTTAAAAACACTAATGCAAGACCTGGTTCGCTAAGACCACCGCTCTGATACCAACTGTAGTGACCCGTCCTAATCCATCCGGACGAAGTCCACATCGATTACAAATGATTCACAATAGTTGATTACAATGCGAGGTACTTGACCTCTATATGATACATTTTACAAACATTGCATTCGTTTTAAAAGACAAATTTTCATTTACATCGAAAGTTGACGGCATGCATACTATTTCATAATATATATAACTATAATTGACTTAATAATAATCTTGATGAACTCAATGACTCGAATGCAACGTCTTTTGAAATATGTCATGAATGACTCCAAGTAATATCTCTAAAATGAGCAAATGCACAGCGGAAGATTTCTTTCATACCTGAGAATAAACATGCTTTAAAGTGTCAACCAAAAGGTTGGTGAGTTCATTAGTTTAACATAAATAATCATTTCCATCATTTTAATAGACCACAAGATTTTCATTTCTCATAAATAAACGTCCCATGCATAGAGACAAACATATCATTCATATGGATTGAACACCTGGTAACCGACATTCACAATATGCATATAAGAATATCCCCATCATTTCAGGATCCTCCTTCGGACATGATATAAATTTCGAAGTACTAAAGCATCCGGTACTTTGGATGGGGCTTGTTGGGCTCGATAGATCTATCTTTAGGATTCGCGTCAATTAGGGTGTCTGTTCCCTAATTCTTAGATTACCAGACTTAATAAAAAGGGCATATTCAATTTCGATAATTCAACCATAGAATGTAGTTTCACGTACTTGTGTCTATTTTGTAAATCATTTATAAAAGCAACGCATGTATTCTCAGTCCCAAAAATATATATATAAAAAGTAAGTAAAAAGGGATCAAATGAAACTCACGCATATAAATATTGTAAAACAGTTATTAAAACTCTGCATGAATTCACAGTCCAAAAATGTAATGAGTAAAAGGGAGCAAATGAACTCACCATACTGTATTTTGTAGTAAAAATACATATGACTATATTGACCAATGTAGGGTTGGCCTCGGATTCACGAACCTATATCATTTGTGTAATTATTAATATTCATAGTTGTAATTGAACACACACACACACACACACACACACACACACACACACACATATATATATATATATATATATATATATATATATATATATATATATATATATATATATATATATATATATATATATATGTGTGTGTGTGTGTGTGTGTGTGTGTGTGTGTGTGTGTGTGTGTGTGTATTAGTTATATCATTATTATGTTAATAATATATATTTGTTTATATATTTATTTTATATATAAAAATATTAAATTTTGTTATGTTGTATGTGTTAAATATATATATATCTATGTATGTATTTTATTTTTTTAACAAAACAACAGTTCTATAATGTAACATCCCGCCTTTTTCCGTTAAATTTATTTTTAACACCGTCTTTTTTTTTAATAATACCTTTCGTTATTTAAATTTGTAGTTTCCGTTGACTAACGTTCATAATAATTCCGTCATTTAATTATAACATCACTCGTTTACTCGAGCGTTTTTAAAATATTCGTTTGGTTAATTCTCGCACCCGCTTTGAAACTTGAGGGACTAATCTTGGCACTTGGCCAAATTTTGGTAACTAGTCACCACCACCTCCCACCATCTCATCCATTCATTTCTCACTTCATCTTCTCCCTCTTTTTCTCTCTTCCATTTTAGAACTCAAACACCCATCTTTATAAAATCATCATCTAAATCCGGATCAAGAAGGAAACATCAAAACAAATTACATTTTCGTGATCCTCTCTTCATCCTCTACATTTTGGTACCAATTTCATCAAGTTTGGGTAACATTTCTAAAACTCTAGATTTTCTCTAAATTCGTATTTTTATACTTGAAATGGTGTTAGTTAGTGTCTATGGCTCATGTGTAACATGAATATATATTTTGTTTGCTCGATTTATTGTTTTGAGTAACTAGTTTGAACATTTGAAATGGGTTTGCTTAATCTTGCATTTTGGAAGATTAAATGTTGTTTGATTGTTAAAGTTCATGTTTTAATTGTGTTACTAGTATCACTAGCTTCGTTTTGATGCGTAGGTTGATTAAGAAAACTTCAAACACATGATTATTGATTTTTGTGAATTTTGGTTAGGGTTTGATAGACTTTGAAATGAACTTTTGATGCATTGAATGCTTGTTAATGTTGTTAGTAAGTGTTTAGATGCAATGTATGCTTAATTACCTTCGAAACGGCATATCGTATGTGTAAATTGGATTCCCGAATCATAAAATACGTTTTACGAACTTGAAACTTTGAAAATAAACCTTTCTTGATCAATTGACGAGTTTTCGGTTATTGTAATTGATGTTTTTGCTTGTGAAAGGTAGTTAATTGTATTCCTTGTCAAAAGAGCTTTGCAATGATATAAGATGCGTATTCTAAGTGTTTACGGTTTGCGTTTTGTGCTAAATTGAATTTTGGATCAAGACTTGAACTTTTGAAACTGACCAGGTACCAGGCCACGCCTAATGTCGCGGCGCGACACCTCTGGCCGCAGCGCGGCAATAGCCGTGTTTGGGTTCTGACCTACTTTGTCAAATTTCAAAAAATGTTTGCTATGCTACGCACCTCTGATTCACATGTAACTTGTTCTAACATGCTTATATATGAATAAAAACCTCAGAAAAATAGTTCGGGACCCGACCCAATCCCGTTGACTTTTTCGTTGACTTTGACCAAGTTTGACTTTTAGTCAAACTTAACAAAACACTTATACAATCGTTCTAATCTTATTTTATACTTGATTCTTGCATGAAACTTGACAACGTGATTCACATGCTATATAATCGAGTCGTAATGAGCCATAGGACTAATTGAACACATTTCGCCCGACCTTGTGTCGTAACCGGTTAATTGATACAACTTACTTGTTTAGGTCAAGGCTAAGCAACTTTCATGCACACGTTTACTTTGTGAAGTACTTTTATAGTAGTGCACTCGAGGTGAGATCATAGTCCCATCTTTCAACAACTTTTATGCTTTAAACTATGGGATGAGAAACATATACGTATCATACTTTTACACTTGAACACAAGTACGAAAACGAACATTCCACGTACGGGTTTGAACAAAAAGCCTCAATTCAATTATCATTAGTTACACTTGCAGGGTGTAAACGTGAACTTATATTATGTGATCACATGGGCTTGACGAGCCTCATTCGAACGGTTCGCTACCGTTAGCGGATGAAATATATTTTCGGGTCTAGTGTATGTTCTAACACTACGCAAAGGGTGCAAAACAGTTAAGTTTGATAATTGGGTGCCCGGGATACAAATAACAACTTTTGGAATGCAAATGATTTTGATAATCATCTTATATTAAATCTTGTGGTTCAAATACAACGTTTACTAAAACACCTATGATTTCACCAACGTTTTTCGTTGACAGTTTTCTATATATTTCTCAGGTTCATACTTGGGTATTTGATACATGCTTCCGCGTACACTCATACTTGCTTGGAGTTAAGCATACAAGCATACACTCTGATTTCTTGCTTGGGGTCAAGTATACATACATACATACGCTAGTGATAGCACCTTTGGATTCAAACATATCGTTTACATACTTACGCTATTTATAGCAACCGTGATTTTAAACTAATTATGTCGCAAGTTATCTCATTTATAATTTATACTTTTGCAAACTTGAAATTGTTGTCGAACGATTTTCTAAACTAAACTTTGCAAGCATGATACGTTTCAAAAGGACGCGACATAATTTTGGTAAAACGAGTCTCATATAGGGACTACGACCACGTAACGGGACCTAAGTTAGAGGCGCCGTCAATGACGATTTTGTCGGGTCGCTACAGATGGTATCAGAGCGTTGGTTGTAGGGAACTAGGATGTGCATTAGTGTGTCTGACAGAGTCATTAGGACGCATTAGTGAATCTAGACTACAACCGGATAGTTAATCATTGCATCCTGACTTGCATTTGCTATAGATAGCACTTACTTGACTATTTGTGCATATATACTTGAATCTTTCTTAGGTGAACTCCATAATGGTACCAAACTTTCATCATACGAATCCGTATTCTGCCACTTCCTGGTAACACACGTAAATTCGAGATTCATGCGCGTAAGGATGACAACGACTTCATTGGTCACACTTGTCCGGGAACCCTGTCTCCCAGATTATGATTCGCCACTGTTTCAACTTACTATCGGTGTCACACCGGTGTTCCTTACTATCTACCACTTCTTGTTACTACCATCACTACTCTAGGTGAGTATCGTCATCGCTAATTATCACTACGGTTGCGTACTTTTTGTTATCATGATTCGTTACTCTTTTCGTGCCTAAGGGCATTATCGCTTGACTTGAACCGCAATGACGTGAACAATCATTTATACACTTCCCTCGGGGAACGCTTCTTTATAGTTGCACTAATTCTTTCGATTCAATACGAGTCACATTAGAGACGTCATTACACTTTGTTTATTTTAAACTTCACGATTACACGAACTTGAATCTGTAGAGTGATGTGGGAATGGAGGTATGAGTTAGCGTAATATAACGACACTCGATCAACGTGGTTATATTACGGTAAGTCATACCAAAGTTCTAATGACACATGATGGTGGTTGGACTCGATCAACCTAATCACCACCATGTGCCATGTACATGACTTTATTTTTCTTGTTTGAACATCCGAAAACTCCGAGAATACTTATAACAACCATACCCGGGACACATCTTCGATTATTGTCGAACCATATTGATGCTTCCGAATGAATGACAAATTCTTTCGACTTCAAACACATGTTACACGTGTGTACTATCTCGTTTTCTTATAGTTTTTATAGACGAACTACAAAATGCTTGGTATGCTCACATCGAGGCGAAAACTTCTCTCGCCTTACACTCGTACTTCCGTTTAAGGAAATATTTTATCTAAATTCTCAATGGAGAGAGAGACTCTTCACACTATACTAGTATTCGCCTCGAGGGCGAATAGTCCTATAGAACATTTTCGAAAACCGATAAATCTTCCGCGGCGCGAAATTCTTGAGAAACAGAAACTTGTTCCAACAAACGTTTTCACGTCCTAACAAACTCTTTCAAATATACCTTAAAGAGATGTACCTCGTTTCGGATCGAGATCCTCGTTTCACTTCTAGATTTTGGAGTGCCTCACAAAAAGTCTCGGGACCACGTTTAGACATGAGTACCGCACATCAACCACAACCCGACGGACCGAGTAAACATACGATTCAAACCTTGGAAACCGTAATACGAATATGTGTTATCAACTTCAAATTTACTTGAGAAAAGTTTTTGCCTTTAACCAAATTCTCTTACAACGATGGTTATCATTCAAGTCTTAACGTCACACTTTCGAGGACCCGTATAGCCGTAATTGTCGTTTTCTTAAATTGTTGAACCGAAGTAGATGACAAGCGAACCACCGGACCCGAAATCATTCATGAAACAACCGGAAAATTTTTCAATTCCAAGAAAGGCTCAAGGTGGATCGTAGTCTCCAAAAGAACTATGCCGATGTTAGACGTGAACCTCTCGAATTCCAAGTGGGTAACCGCGTAACGTTAAAGTTGCACCTTGAAAAGGTGTAATCCGTTTCGGGAAACGTAGATAGCTAAATCCGCGATATTTTTAGTCCTTTTAAAATCCTGGGGCGTTTTGGACCCGTTACTAGCCGTTTAGATTTTTCAACTCATTCGAGTCTCCGTTCATCCTAAATTCTACGTATCAAACTTAAAGGCGTGTCTTGCGAAACAAGAACTTGTTATCCTCTTCGATGAACTTACTATCAACGATAAACTCCACCTCATAGGAGGACCGATTGAAACTATAAATCGTGAAACCAAACTTTAAACCAACGTAAAAACCCCGACTGTCAAAGTTCGTTGAAATGCCCAAGGAAGTACCTTCACTTATTTATAGAATTGGCAACACAAGATCTCGAGGAAGAAACAACTACTACTACTTCCAACTAAATTTCGGGACGAAATTTCTTTTAAGGTGTAGGTGATGTAACATCCCGCCTTTTTCCGTTAAATTTATTTTTAACACCGTCTTTTTTTTAAATAATACCTTTCGTTATTTAAATTCGTAGTTTCCGTTGACTAACGTTCATAATAATTTCGTCATTTAATTATAACATCACTCGTTTACTTGAGCATTTTTAAAATATTCGTTTGGTTAATTCTCGCACCCGCTTTGAAACTTGAGGGACTAATCTTGGCACTTGGCCAAATTTTGGTAACTAGTCACCACCACCTCCCACCATCTCATCCATTCATTTCTCACTTCATCTTCTCCCTCTTTTTCTCTCTTCCATTTTAGAACTCAAACACCCATCTTTATAAAATCATCATCTAAATCCGGATCAAGAAGGAAACATCAAAACAAATTACATTTTCGTGATCCTCTCTTCATCCTCTACATTTTGGTACCAATTTCATCAAGTTTGGGTAACATTTCTAAAACTCTAGATTTTCTCTAAATTCGTGTTTTTATACTTGAAATGGTGTTAGTTAGTGTCTATGGCTCGTGTGTAACATGAATATATATTTTGTTTGCTCGATTTGTTGTTTTGAGTAACTAGTTTGAACATTTGAAATGGGTTTGCTTAATCTTGCATTTTGGAAGATTAAATGTTGTTTGATTGTTAAAGTTCATGTTTTAATTGTGTTACTAGTATCACTAGCTTCGTTTTGATGCGTAGGTTGATTAAGAAAACTTCAAACACATGATTATTGATTTTTGTGAATTTTGGTTAGGGTTTGATAGACTTTGAAATGAACTTTTGATGCGTTGAATGCTTGTTAATGTTGTTAGTAAGTGTTTAGATGCAATGTATGCTTAATTACCTTCGAAACGGCATATCGTATGTGTAAATTGGATTCCCGAATCATAAAATACGTTTTACGAACTTGAAACTTTGAAAATAAACCTTTCTTGATCAATTGACGAGTTTTCGGTTATTGTAATTGATGTTTTTGCTTGTGAAAGGTAGTTAATTGTATTCCTTGTCAAAAGAGCTTTCCAATGATATAAGATGCGTATTCTAAGTGTTTACGGTTTGCGTTTTGTGCTAAATTGAATTTTGGATCAAGACTTGAACTTTTGAAACTGACCAGGTACCAGGCCACGCCTAATGTCGCGGCGCGACACCTCTGGCCGCGGCGCGGCAATAGCCATGTTTGGGTTCTGACCTACTTTGTCAAATTTCAAAAAATGTTTGCTATGCTACGCACCTCTGATTCACATGTAACTTGTTCTAACATGCTTATATATGAATAAAAACCTCAGAAAAATAGTTCGGGACCCGACCCGATCCCGTTGACTTTTTCGTTGACTTTGACCAAGTTTGACTTTTAGTCAAACTTAACAAAACACTTATACAATCGTTCTAATCTTATTTTATACTTGATTCTTGCATGAAACTTGACAACGTGATTCACATGCTATATAATCGAGTAGTAATGAGCCATAGGACTAATTGAACACATTTCGCCCGACCTTGTGTCGTAACCGATTAATTGATACAACTTACTTGTTTAGGTCAAGGCTAAGCAACTTTCATGCACACGTTTACTTTGTGAAGTACTTTTATAGTAGTGCACTCGAGGTGAGATCATAGTCCCATCTTTCAACAACTTTTATGCTTTAAACTATGGGATGAGAAACATATACGTATCATACTTTTACACTTGAACACAAGTACGAAAACGAACATTCCACGTACGGTTTTGAACAAAAAGCCTCAATTCAATTATCATTAGTTACACTTGCAGGGTGTAAACGTGAACTTATATTATGTGATCACATGGGCTTGACGAGCCTCATTCGAACGGTTCGCTACCGTTAACGGATGAAATATATTTTCGGGTCTAGTGTATGTTCTAACACTACGCAAAGGGTGCAAAACAGTTAAGTTTGATAATTGGGTGCCCGGGATACAAATAACAACTTTTGGAATGCAAATGATTTTGATAATCATCTTATATTAAATCTTGTGGTTCAAATACAACATTTACTAAAACACCTATGATTTCACCAACGTTTTTCGTTGACAGTTTTCTATATATTTCTCAGGTTCATACTTGGGTATTTGATACATGCTTCCGCGTACACTCATACTTGCTTGGAGTTAAGCATACATGCATACACTCTGATTTCTTGCTTGGGGTCAAGTATACATACATACATACGCTAGTGATAGCACCTTTGGATTCAAACATATCGTTTACATACTTACGCTATTTATAGCAACCGTGATTTTAAACTAATTATGTCGCAAGTTATCTCATTTATAATTTATACTTTTGCAAACTTGAAATTGTTGTCGAACGATTTTGTAAACTAAACTTTGCAAGCATGATACGTTTCAAAAGGACGCGACATAATTTTGGTCAAACGAGTCTCATATAGGGACTACGACCACGTAACGGGACCTAATTTAGCGGCGCCGTCAATGACGATTTTGTCGGGTCGCTACATATAATACTAAGTTAATATTAATAATGATAATAACATTAACAAAATACATATGTTAATTGTAGTGACCCGAACTTTTCCATGTTTATATATATATATTAAATGAAATTGTTATTTACATATTAAGTGTTTCCAACATGTTAAGCAATCAAACTTGTTAAGACTTGATTAATTGAAATAGGTTTCATATAGACAACTGACCACCCAAGTTGACCGGTGATTCACGAACATTAAAACTTGTAAAAACTATACGATGACATATATATGGTTATATATAGTTAACATGATTTTATTATAAGTATGTATCTCATTAGGTATTTTAACAATGAGTTATATACATAAAAATGAGACTATTAATTTAAGAAACTCGAAAACGATATATATAACGATTATCGTTATAACAACGTCTTACTAGGTACATATGAATCATATTAAGATATTGATACACTTGGTTAATTATGTTAAATGATAAGTAAATATATTATTAAGTGTATTAATAATGAAATACATATGTAAAAATAAGACTACTAACTTAATGATTTCGAAACGATACATATATGTAACGATTATCGTTGTAACGAAATTTAACTGTATATATATCATACTAATATATATTATATATCATAATATCATGATAATATAACAATTTAAGATCTCATTTGTTATAATAAACAATGGGTTAACAACATTCAACAAGATCGTTAACCTAAAGGTTTCAAAACAACATTTACATGTAACGACTAACGATGACTTAACGTGTGACGATCGCTCCAAATCTATATGGACGAACACGTCATTCATTGATTTCATTGCGAGGTATTTGACCTCTATATGATACGTTTTGTAAACATTGCACTCTTTTGAAAAGGCACACCATAAATGAATATTTAAATCAAAGGTTTTCGACATCTGATGATTTCTACATATAGACAATCACTGTAAATAATAGTTTACAATAGTACTTCCGTTGACAGTACAGTCAAAATAAGATACATGATGATGATTTGGTGAATGCAACGTTTCCTTGAAAAATATGCCATGTAAGACTCCATGCACATAGCTTGTCTAACATCTAAGCAAACAGCGGAAGACTTCTAGGAAACCTGAGAATAAACATGCTTCAAGTGTCAACACAAAGGTTGGTGAGTTCATAGTTTTAATATTACACATAATCCGTATATCAATGTGGATTACAAAAGTTCAGTTGTTTTATTCAAAACGTTTATCAATAGGTTTTACATAAAAGGGAGATCACAAGATTTCAGTTGTTTCATCCGAAACGTTTATCAATCGGTTCTACAAAATTGAGCACCCTGGTAACTAAACTTTAATGCTTATATAATTTGTACCCTTTGTATAATCATCTTAATAATACACGCAAACCAACGTGTACGCTTCTCAAATAGCATACGTCCGTTAAAAGGCTAGTGCTCTAGCTCGGACGGGGATATCAAGCCCTATGGATCCATATACTGCTACTCGCGCCCACCAGTTCTTATAACTGGCAGTTACTAGTTACCAAAGCTAAGGGATTTTTGGTTCAAACTCAGTGTAGAATTTAGTATGTACTTGTATCCATTGTGTTTAAAATAAATTGCATGTATTCTCAGCCCAAAATATTTAAAGCATTTAAAAAGGGATCAATGAAACTCACGCATATAAATATTGTATATCGATTAATAAAGCATTTGCATGTATTCTCAGCCCAAAAATATGTATAAAAAGGGATCAATGAAACTCACGCATATCAGTTTTAGTTTTTGTATTCATTTTATAAAACAGCGCATGTATTCTCAGTCCCAAAAATATATATAAAAGGGAACAAATGAAACTCACTGTTTAATATTGATATACAATATTGCAGGAAAGCACGTAGACGCATCGGAGATGATAAACACGAGGTTTGATTCACAAAAAAATACCCCCGAACATTACCCATAACCTCCTTGGCAATAACCCATAATTTCCTTAGCTCTAGCTTGCTCGAAAACTCGTTTTGAAAAATTACTTGGACAGCACTCCGTCGTAATATTTTATGTACATTATTATTTTTGTATCGCAAAAATAATAACACTAATAATAAAAATAATAAGATTAATAATAATCTTATTAATAATAATAATAATAATAATAATAATAATAATAATAAAATAAATAAATACGGAGTAAAAATAATATATATGTGTGTGTGATTTATCTGGCCAAAACTCGAGAATTTATAGCACTTGGCCTGAAATCTAGAGTCATGCGACTCGCATGGAAATGGCCTTCTGGCCATGCGACTCGCATGAGGACCAGGGACAGCTCACATTGTTTTGGCTCCTAGCTTGTCGACATAATATAAAATAAATATAAATATATAAATAATTAATATAATTATTTATATATTATATTTTATTCTTGTGCATAGTAGACTTGTAATTTTTGTTCCGATAAGTCGTACGTCATCACTCGACTTATGTCCCGGTTCTGATTTTTCGAATGTCCTTTCGTACGCTGAGAAAACTTGCATTTTACGTTTCGTGACACGTACCTTTGTCAAAATATAGCCTTAAGTTATCCATAAACTATACCACTCATAGTATATCTTAAACTTTCGAGTATTTTGGTCATTTACTTCTATAAATCATCGTCTCGTTATTTGCTAAAAATACATTTTAAAATAGTGTTTTACTGTAGCAATTCACTGTAGCAAAGTCAATTTCACTGTAGCAAATAGTGATTTTCGAAAACACTGTAGCATTTTGAGTAATGTGGCAATTTGAAAATACTGTAGCAAATTAGTGTTTAACTGGTTCATCTTAAACGCTTTAGTTAACTTATCTAAATATCAATTGAATCAATAAACGAATGTTACTATCGTTTATTATATATATGTATATATCTTTTTAATATACATAAATCAGTTTTTAAATACACATTGGACGTTATTTATAAATAAATTTTAATAATAAATATTTCAACTTATCATATACATTCAAATAGATATTTAAACCAATAAGTTTAATGTACGGTATCAAACAATTAATACATTGTTACCTTTTCATGTTATAGTATATATGTATCTTTTTACATATAATTGTTCGCGAATCATCGAAAACAACCGAAGGGTATTTAAATATATAAAAGTAATTCAAAAATTTTGAGATTCAGTTTTACAGACTTTGCTTATCGTGTCGGAAATGTTAATCATACAAAGATTAAGTTTAAATTTAGTCGAAATTTCTGGGTCATCACATAACGACTCAGTTAAAATGTATATACATGTAGTGTTTTAATATGTATTCATACACTTTTGAAAGACTTAAAGACACTTATCAAAATACTTCTACTTAACAAAAATGCTTACAATTACATCCTCGTTCAGTTTCATCAACAATTCTACTCGTATGCACCCGTATTCGTACTCGTACAATACACAGCTTTTAGATGTACGTACTATTGGTATATACACTCCAATGATCAGCTCTTAGCAGCCAATGTGAGTCACCTAACACATGTGGGAACCATCATTTGGCAACTAGCATGAAATATCTCATAAAATTACAAAAATATGAGTAATCATTCATGACTTATTTACATGAAAACAAAATTACATATCCTTTATATCTAATCCATACACCAACGACCAAAAACACCTACAAACACTTTCATTCTTCAATTTTCTTCATCTAATTGATCTCTCTCAAGTTCTATCTTCAAGTTCTAAGTGTTCTTCATAAATTCCAAAAGTTCTAGTTTCATAAAATCAAGAATACTTTCAAGATTGCAAGTTTACTTCCAAGTTTTCTAAATTCATTCCAAGTAATCATCCAAGATCAAGAAACCTTTGTTACTTACAGTAGGTTATCTTTCTAATACAAGGTAATAATCATATTCAAACTTTAATTCAATTTCTATAACTATAACAATCTTATTTCGAGTGGAAATCTTACTTGAAATTGTTTTCGTGTCATGATTCTGCTTCAAGAACTTTCAAGCCATCCAAGGATCCTTTGAAGCTAGATCTATTTTTCTCATTTCCAGTAGGTTTATCCAAGGAACTTGAGGTAGTAATGATGTTCATAACATCATTCGATTCATACATATAAAGCTATCTTATTCGAAGGTTTAAACTTGTAATCACTAGAACATAGTTTAGTTAATTCTAAACTTGTTCGCAAATAAAAGTTAATCCTTCTAACTTGACTTTTAAAATCAACTAAACACATGTTCTATATCTATATGATATGCTAACTTAATGATTTAAAACCCGGAAACACGAAAAACACCGTAAAACCGGATTTACGCCGTCGTAGTAACACCGCGGGCTGTTTTGGGTTAGTTAATTAAAAACTATAATAAACTTTGATTTAAAGTTGTTATTCTGAGAAAATGATTTTTATTATGAACATGAAACTATATCCAAAAATTATGGTTAAACTCAAAGTGGAAGTATGTTTTCTAAAATGGTCATCTAGACGTCGTTCTTTCGACTGAAATGACTACCTTTACAAAAATGACTTGTAACTTATTTTTCCGACTATAAACCTATACTTTTTCTGTTTATATTCATAAAATAGAGTTCAATATGAAACCATAGCAATTTGATTCACTCAAAACGGATTTAAAATGAAGAAGTTATGGGTAAAACAAGATTGGATAATTTTCCTCATTTTAGCTACGTGAAAATTGGTAACAAATCTATTCCAACCATAACTTAATCAACTTGTATTGTATATTATGTAATCTTGAGATACCATAGACACATATACAATGTTTCGACCTATCATGTCGACACATCTATATATATTTCGGAACAACCATAGACACTCTATATGTGAATGTTGGAGTTAGCTATACAGGGTTGAGGTTGATTCCAAAATATATATAGTTTGAGTTGTGATCAATACTGAGATACGTATACACTGGGTCGTGGATTGATTCAAGATAATATTTATCGATTTATTTCTGTACATCTAACTGTGGACAACTAGGTGTAGGTTACTAACGAGGACATCTGACTTAATAAACTTAAAACATCAAAATATATTAAAAGTGTTGTAAATATATTTTGAACATACTTTGATATATATGTATATATTGTTATAGGTTCGTGAATCAACCAGTGGCCAAGTCTTACTTCCCGACGAAGTAAAAATCTGTGAAAGTGAGTTATAGTCCCACTTTTAAAATCTAATATTTTTGGGATGAGAATACATGCAGGTTTTATAAATGATTTACAAAATAGACACAAGTACCTGAAACTACATTCTATGGTTGAATTATCGAAATCGAATATGCCCCTTTTTATTAAGTCTGGTAATCTAAGAATTAGGGAACAGACACCCTAATTGACGCGAATCCTAAAGATAGATCTATCGGGCCCAACAAGCCCCATCCAAAGTACCGGATGCTTTAGTACTTCGAAATTTATATCATGTCCGAAGGAGGATCCCGGAATGATGGGGATATTCTTATATATATATTGTGAATGTCGGTTACCAGGTGTTCAATCCATATGAATGATTTTTATCTCTATGTATGGGATGTGTATTGAAATATGAAATCTTGTGGTCTATTGTTACGATTTGATATATATAGGTTAAACCTATAACTCACCAACATTTTTATTGACGTTTAAAGCATGTTTATTCTCAGGTGAATACTAAGAGCTTCCGCTGTTGCATACTAAAATAAGGACAAGATTTGGAGTCCATGTTTGTATGATATTGTGTAAAAACTTCATTCAAGAAACTAATTTCGATGTAACATATTTGTATTGTAAACCATTATGTAATGGTCGTGTGTAAACAGGATATTTTAGATTATCATTTAATCTACGTAAAGCTTTTTAAACCTTTATTTATGAAATAAAGGTTATGGTTTGTTTTAAAAATGAATGCAGTCTTTGAAAAACGTCTCATATAGAGGTCAAAACCTCGCAACGAAATCAATTAATATGGAACGTTTTTAATCAATAAGAACGGGACATTTCATTAATAATAACCCTATTAGTGATAATAACAATAATATTAATAATAGTACTTGTAAAAATATTAATTTTACTGTTTATGATAATTATGATATTAATGATTTACTAATAATATTAACTTCCTTGATAATGATAATACTAATAAAAATAATGATTTTGTTAAAAAAATGTTACTTATGTTAATAATAATACTAGTAATTACAACAATGATATTAATACTAATATTATTGAAAATAATAATAACTTGTATTATTTTTATAATAACAATAATAATAATTATCCTAATCATAATACTAATAACAATGATAATACTATTGCTACAGTGATAAATTAGTAGTCATAATAATAATAATAATATTATTCCTAATTGTAACTAAAATCATAATACTTGATAGTAATTGAGAATCTTAATAATAATGATTGTATTAATAATAAGTGTTCATAAACCAATAATAACATCAATAATAATAGTAATAATAATAATAATAATAATAATAATAATAATAATAATAATAATAATAATAATAATAATAATAATAATAATAATAATAATAATAATAATAATAATAATAATGATATTATTAATGATAACAATAATATCATAATGAATTATATGTATCACTTTCTTATATTATCTATAATAATATGACTAATACTGATTTTTAACATTCATATTGATTTTATTAATTAATAGTAATAATAATAATGGAAGTAATAATAATATTAGTATAACAATCATATGTTTAACTTATAAACACATTTAACATATTACATTTAATTAATTATGTAATATTATCATATCATGTATTATTTGATATCATTTATTGAATACTTAATATATTACAGTTTAATAATAATTATTAATAGAATTCATATATAGATTTATATATACTACTATATATACAATTTATGTTTTATGTATTAATTAGTTATATTTTAAACAATTATATTCAAAGTATAATATTTCACCTTTTATACTTTGATACAATTGACAAATTACATTTGAAACCGTTTATATCCAAAGTGCTCTATATATTTAAAGTAATAAGTTTTAGTTATTTAAAGTTATCTTTCATAGTAACTAAATTACATAGTGGTTCATTGATATATTCAATATAATTATTTACATATGTAATTATCTATATTTGCAAATCTATTTACAATTACAGGTTCATGAATCATCGGAATAGGTCGAAGGTTAAATGAATTCATGAAAACAGTTCGAACATTATTGAGACTCAACATTACAGACTTTGCTTATCGTGTCGAAATAAAATACGAATTAAGTTTAAATTTGGTCAAAAATTCCCGGGTCATCACAAGAAGAAGGCGATCCCTTCCATCCACCACATTCCCCTCTTAGCGAGGAACCTGAAGCACTTACCGGCGAACCTGTTCGTAATACCATTTTATCTCTCATTTCCAGAGTATCTCGTCATGATTATATACTTTCTCAAATTCTAGATCTCATTCACCCACTCGTCCGAACCGACAATCATCCCGGTGTAATAGAAGAAGTCAACGAGCTTCGCGCTCGGGTAGTGGCTTTGGAGAATATGGTGCAAAGGTTACAAGCACCAGCAGCATCACCGACAGCAACAGTACCACCATCAGCAACACCAACAGTACCATCACCACGACCAACAACAACATTCGCATCCCACACCTCAACATCACAATATGTACCTCGAGCATCAATGTCATACGCACCATAGATACCTAGGAATACCAACAACAAACGATGAAGTATCGATTCATAACTTCATTGAAGAAATATTCTATGGTGATTATGTAATATCTAAAGTTTTAGAGATTATATATTCTAGTCCTAATCGAAAACCAGATGAGATTAATATTATTAAATCCATGATTACATCTAAAGAAAATATATATGTAGGTATATTTTTATAAAGATTGTAATTAAAAATTCTTTTGTACAAACTGTTAATGGGAGAATATTTTAACGGGTAGGTAATACCCGAAAGATATATATAAATTCACAATTAATATGTTACATTCTTCAATTCTGATTCAACAAATCATTAACTATACTCACTACTTTCACAGCGATATACATTAGTTCATAGAAATCTGAACAACCATTCTTATTCAAATTCAATTACAGAACAGAATCCAAGTCAAGATTTAACAAGTGACATCATTCTTAGATCTCTACATTTTTCAAAGCTATACTTTGACTTCAAAACTGTGAAAGATCCTTTAGCATTGTTATTACTGAAAATATTCTTGCAATCCCTGTTCAAAGTATCCAGTTTTACCACACTTCCAACCAGTCAACTTCGACTTTTCAGATTAGCCTTATTATAACCTTGACATATACGTTCTTGTTACTGGGGAACCTTTCATGTTCCACCACATTAGCAGTAAATTTACCAACAACTTCATTAATCCCCGACCTTCTGAAAAATCATTATATTTATCGAAACCCCATCATTTACTCATCTGCATCTTATAACAAGAATTGTCTTGCCAATTACTGGGAATCAGCAATCAGTATTTTGAAATCTCGCAGCATGTCTACTCCAACAGTTATATGTGTACATATAACATCTATCTCCTATACTTACGTACTTTGAATGTGAAGTTTCTGAAAAACACCCTAAACTGCGAACTAGTTCTTGAAATTTCGAAAGATACTGATGAAGCAGCAAAAACTATAAACGACCTTAACAGTAAAAAGTTTGATGATAAAGAATAGTGTGTTGGCAAAGCTCAGAGAAAGAGAAGGTTTGGAACTGGAAAACGAATTGAGCAAAGTATGAAGGAGGCTGTGGACAAATCACAAAGACTAAACCTGCCTTCAAAGAATCCAAATGATTCAGTATCTGCTAAAGTCATTAACGAATACCTTGCTCCTGACTCTAAACCCTTGCGGACAATATTCTTCATCATCCTCTGATATTAGAAATTTTAAGATATCATCGTATATTTCATTATAAATATTCTCCATATTTCTGAAGATATTTCCATAATTATTCTTATCTAAAATAATTTATATCTTTGCACCATCTGTATTATATCATAAAAGAAACTATTTTAGTTTCTAAATTCTGAAACCTTCAAGTTTAAAATATGAATGTTTTTGAAGTAGTGTTGGGAATTGAAGCATGAGTTAGTATAATATAATGACACTTGATCAACGTGATTATATTATAATAAGTCATGCTGAGTTTCTAAATGGAACATGACGATTCACATACCATACCGTCATCATGTGCCATGTTACACGACTCTGGTATTCTATTTAACCTCTAAGAATATCAAGAAAATATTTTCTTGATGATTCGGTTTTTTCCGAATATTCTGGTAATTTGACAAATCAAAATCGTGTCATTACAATTTCCTTCTTAGAACATTAACTATGTTCATTTCAAAATCCATACCTACGAATTCTGGACCATTATTCGTTTGACTTGAAGTCGGGAAGAGGAGACAAAAGTATGGAACTCTTGGATATAAAAGAAAGTATAAAGCTCGACAACAACACATAAATTATAAACCGTGCATATCAATAAGTATTGCCACGTAAAGGCACGGGAGAATTAAAATTACTATAACCCCAAGGTAATAATAAAAATAAATAAAATCCTCCGATGGTAGATGAAAGAGAAGAATGACAGATATAAAAGTTAGGAGTATATCAAGGATCAGAACTGGATGTAGCATATTGACGAATGATTCAAAGTATGAATTAAAGGAGAAAGAATATAGGGTGTGAGTTGTGGAAATAAAAAAATGAAGAGAATGAATTTATAGTGACATATCCGACAGAGCAATCAAAACAGGTTATCGCATTTAATCAAAGAAGATCCTAATTTCCTTAATTATCGAAGAATCAAATCTTATTACGGAAATTTTCTCTAAATCCCTTGAAATCCGGAAATCAATCCTATCTACGTCAAAAGATATGACGAATCTACATTTATTCATTTCACTCTTTTGTGATAGCTTCACTCGTACTCTTCACAAAATCAAATTGTTTGTCAATATTACTCGATGATGATAAAAATCTAATTTTCAGCTCGTATGCGTCATGAAAACATACTTATTGTCAGCCATGACCATCCCAATCAAATTTCGGGACGAAATTTGATTAACGGGTAGGTACTGTGACAACCCGGAAATTTTCGACCAAATTTAAACTTAATCTTTATATGATTCCGACACGATAAGCAAAGTTTGTAATGTTGAGTCTCGAAAATTTTGGAACTATGTTCATACATTCAATTACCCTTTTGACTATGCTCGACGATTCACGAACGAATATATAAATGGATATGAATATATACATGTATATATATATATTATAACTTGAAAACGTTAACAAAGTATTAAATGTATAATATTTTACATTAAACGTATTTGTCTCAACATATGCTTAATATATTCATCTACGGAATTAGAAGATAATACCAACGATTGGATTAGTAAATATTTCAACAATTATAAACCCCGTAAGTATTGTGATAAATCTTTGTTGAGAGATTCACCTTGATTTAAGAAATCTTTCCTTTTTAACTGTATATGATATATAAATAACTTGCAACGTGTATAGAAAAAGTATTTATATATATTGTATATATATATATTAAGGTTCAAAATTATTTTTGTAAACAATAGTAACACCCATTTATTGTTCTGTTTGATAAATAAATATTATATACAAATTTATATTTTTCTAAACGAAAATATATATTTTACAATGTGATAATGCATAGAATTGAATTAGATATAAAACGTTTCGATATTATTAAATATATTTTAATAAACAACGAGGAGTTGATTTATAGAAGCAAATGACCAAATTACTCAAATGTATAAGTTATACTTTGAGTAATATAGTTTATTGATAATTTAAGATTATATTTTGACAAAGGTACGAATCACGAAACGTAAAGTACAAGTTTTCTAAATGTACGAAAGGACGTTCGAAAATCCAAAATCGAGACATAAACCGTGTATCAACGTGCGAGTCAACGGACCTAAAATTACAAGTCAACTATGTACATGAATATAATATAATATATATATATATATAATTAATATAAATTATATATATATTATATATATATAATAATATGTCGACAAACAAGAAAATAAAAAAATTGTGAGCTGGATTTTGAGGCCATGCGATCGCATGAGAAATAGGCATAAAACCCATGCGATCGCATGGGGTCAGATTTCAGGACTGATCTATAAATTGAATTCGTTTTTGCTCGAATACACACCCACATATCCTCACATCTCTCTGCTCACTTTATATATATTTATATTATTATTATTATTATAATTATTATTATAATTATAATAATTATTATTATTATTATTATTATTATTATTATTATTATTATTATTATTATTATTATTATTATTAATCTTATAATTAGGAGTATTATTATTAGTATTATTATACATAAAATACTACGACGAGGTCATGAGCAAGTTATTTTCAAAACAAGCTTTTCGAGCGGGATAGAGCTAAGGAAATTATGAGTTATAGCTAAGGAGGTGATGGGTATTATTCGGGGGTATTGCTCGTAAGTCAAACTAGTGTTTATCATCTCTGTTGCGTCTACGTACTTTCCTGCAATATTGAATCACAATATTGATACGTAAGCATTCATATCTTATCTTTTATATATTAATAGTGTATACATGTCTAGTGCTCGAGTATATATGTTTATGCATGCTAGTATGCTAAATTTAGTCGTTAAACAGTTTATGATGAATCACGAATTAAATACATATATTACTGATAAAAGGTATATGATATGCATGTTTTTGGAAAGCTGGCGAAAAATCAATAACTTTTCATTTAGAAATCGCGAAATTTCGATGAATGAATTAAAAGATATGGGCAACTGAATTATGATCAACGTTAATTGGAATTGCTTTTGAATCTGAAATTAATATTTAAACAACTTGTCTATGAGATTGATAAATTGGAATTTTAGATATTACTAATCGAGTAAATGAATTTCTATATAAGGCACGTCTCGTTTTGTTGAACAATAGTCAAAATTGATTGTTTTATCATATTTTAAAGCCTTATAAAAACTATAGTTTAATTTTACAAGAATTGGAAAACTATGTGAAATGTTAAAATGTTTCGATTGCCCTGATCATTCAACTATAGTATTGAGTCAGATTGACTTTTTGAAATGACTTTTGATAACTTTTGTATGTCGATCTCGAGCATTAGGATTGTGATACACTATGATCAGACCTAGCTTGATAGACATTTATTGACCAACATATGTTCTCTAGGTTGAAATCTACGGTTATTTGGTATTCTGAGTTTCGGTCACATTTCGGTGAACGACTTTATGTGCTGCTAAGGTGAGTTTCATTTGCCCCCTTTTTAATTACTTTGCAATTTACATTTTTGGGCTGAGAATACATGCACTTTATTTTAAACGCAATGGATACAAGTACATACTAAATTCTACACCGAGTTTGAATCGAAAATCCCTTAGCTTTGGTAACTAGTAGCTGCCGGTTATAAGAACTAGTGGGCATGAATAGTTGTATATGGATCCATAGGGCTTGACATCCCCGTCTGTTCCAGGTATAGAAACCCTAGCCTGAACTATAAAACAGACGTATGCTATTTGAGTTTAGTACACGTTGGTTTGCGTGTATTGTACATGTTGGTTGCATGTATGTTAAAACAGGAGTACTTATTATAACGTTAAAGTTTAGTTACCAGGGTGCTCAATCTTGTAGAATATTTTGATAAACGTTTCTAGATGAAACAACTGAAATCTTGTGATCCACCTTTATGTACAGATTATGCAAAATATTAAAACTATGAACTCACCAACCTTTGTGTTGACACTTGTTAGCATGTTTATTCTCAGGTTCCCTAGAAGTCTTCCACTGTTTGCTTATATGTTAGACAAGCTATGTGCATGGAGTCTTACATGGCATATTTTTTAAGGAAACGTTGCATTCACCAAATCATCACCGTGTATCTTATTTTGACTGCATTGTCAACGGAAGTACTATTATAAACTATTATTTACGGTGATTGTCTATATGTAGAAATCATCAGATGTCGAAAACCCTTGATTTAAATATTCATTTATGGTGTGCCTTTTCAAAAGAATGCAATGTTTACAAAACGTATCATATAGAGGTCAAATACCTCGCAATGAAATCGATGAATGACATGTTCGTCCATATGGATTTGGAGCGATCGTCACAACCATCATCATCGTCATCTTCAAAGATAAAGTTGTCGCCTTTTATCGGGTACGAATCTACAAGTTTGCTTTCATGTAGATGCTTGAAGTTGTGCGACTTGAAGTTGTTTTGGCTTCATGGTGTGTAAACTAATTAGGGATGAACATAGAAGGTGTCTGTAGGTGAAATGAGTTTTAAAAGATAAAAGAGAAAAGAATAGACAAGAAAAGAAAAAAGGAAAGAGGAGAAAAAAAAAGGAAAGGAAAAAAAAAGATAAATTTAATTATTTAATTAAAAAGTTATAAAAAGACTAAACTGCCCTCACATGTTTGGCACATGTTTCAGGGTAACAGAAAAAAAGACGGCAACTAGAAGGAAGGATGACGCGAGTTACTTTTTGAAAGTATAGTGACGACCTTAGTGAAAAAAAAAAGTTTAAGGACGACCCTAGTGATTTTGGTACAAGTTCAAGGACGACCTGAGTAATTTTGTCTTAAGTTTACTATGTTTCAAGCTAGTGCTCGAAAGGATGTAGAGAGGGCATTTGGGGTTCTTCAAGGTCGATTTCATATTTTAAGATTAGCAGCACGCACTATGTCGGTAAACAAGATGCGAAGAGTTATGGACTGTTGTATCATATTACATAATATGATTTTAGAAGATCAAGGATTTGCGTTAAGTGATTGGGAGGAAGAGTTCATTACCGAAGATATGGAGAATCGTCCAAAACGGATACCGAATAGAGGACGGGATCAAGACATTATCATCCGAGAGATAAGAGATAGGACGGTGCATGACCAACTAACCGTTGATCTAGTTGAGCATATTTGAAACCTCCCATCCGCATTCCGCATCATGAATGGTTAAATTTTATGTAATGGTTAAATTTTATGTAATGGTTAAATTTTATGCAATGGTTAATTTTTATATGTTTTTAATTATATGTAATATAATTTGTATTCATAATAAAATAAAAAAAGAAAAAGAAAAAATAAAATTGGAGGGTCGTCAAGGTTATTTGAGTGTCAAATGCTGACACTGCCACGTCACAGGCAGATTGCACTTTTTGGCCAAAAAGTGAACAATCTGCCTGTGACGTCACATACAGGGTTATTCATGGTCTTACTAATCTGCCTGTGAAGTCACAAGCGGGGTTATTCATGGTCTTACTGACTTACTGGGGTTTGTACATTTATAGGCACTGATGACGTTTACTCATTTAACGGGTCAATCAACATATACAGAAACCTTTATCAAAATAACAATTTTGATTAATTTTTTGGCCCTATACACAATCAGCAAACGCAAACAAAGCCTAAAGAAAAAGTGTTGCATTGCATGATACTACTGTAAACAAGAAAATTACTACCTGAAATATGATACACATCACATAAAAAGGTCTAAAATTCAATACAAAATCAAAGTTATTTAACAAATTTTCTCGAACCAGTTGACTTTTTGTCACCGGACAGAAACCTGGGAATGCTTAGCAAACTATTGACCCGAACAACACCTTCAAGTGCTGACCATTCTTCGTCTTCACCACTCATTATGAACTCGGCTAGACTCCTTTTAGACGCCCCAACACCACTCTTTTCAACCAACTTATTATCAACTTCCGGTTCAACACATGGTACGATCTCACATACGTCTCTGACCGTACCCGAATGCTCAAGAACAGGTTCTGATACTGTATCAACTGCTGGAGCGACAGTAGTATCGGTTTCGTTTGTTTCCTTTTGGGGTGACGTGGGTACGGGTTTTGGGTCAAGAAATAGGCATACAGCGGCACAATCGTCGTTTTTGGATGTGGGGTATTTAAGCCGCCAAGCCCGTGTAGCACAGTCGATTAGCGCTCGAGCTGAAGTTGATCGACTTGGAGCTGCAGCCACGATGTCTACGGCTTCTTTATTTGAAAGTACATCCCATACCTATATTGCAAAATAGCAAACATGTTCAGAACTTTGTTTGTATTGGATCTTGAAAGAAACAAAGTTAGAGGTGGCAATTTCAACCCATTTATGTGGTTGATTCATGCCATAATCTACTTCTAATGGATCAAACAGAAAAAGTTTAAAAATTTGGTTAAGAAAAAAAATCAAACGGGTCATTTAGTTTATTTGTAGGCATAATACTTCGTAATCGGATTTATTAAAAAAAAAATATTTGATTATTACGTTAATAATATGAATTTTGCTAGTCGCTTCGAGAACATCCGATAAAATTGGAACGATACGAAGAAGTTTAGCATGGCCCTGCGCAAAGATGACATGCACAAATTGAGAAATAGTAAAAAAAAATATGAATTTTGATAACGACAGCTAAGGACTGGACTGTTGTTAACACACATAAAACACATAAATTAGGTAACCGTCACCATCATAAAGTTAATAACTAACTGCTAAATACAACTGTTTTAAGCGTAAGCGCTACTTGTTTTGACCTTCATTAAATACTGCCCATTTGACTCAAACCTACTTTGACCAGTTACCAAAACGACCCATTTTGTCATCTCTAGAAAAAGTGGTGGTAGAAAACGGTACCCCGTCAGTTGCAAGGACAACAAACTTGTCTCTATCGGTAATACGGTGATAATAAACATCCGGGACAGAAATTAATCCAAAGTCCTTTAAACAAAAGTCACCAAAAGCTCTAGCCATAGCCAAACCAGGTGAATCGCTGTTTGGTAACCACACACGTGCAACCTCTGGTTCATCTTGCAATGCAAATACCCGTCCTTTAAACTGCTGAATCCTAGCTGCTTCTCCTATAAACGATTAAAATGCATACGCTTTAGCATCATCATCCAAGAAATTAGAGAGCTAACTTATTCGGATAGAAAGATAGTTACTTGGGAGATTGGGTTTTAAATCAACGGTTAATTGAACAGCGGCTAAACCGTTGTTATCGTCTCTTGTTGCTAGCACTGCTCTCGAGTCTCCAACATTTCCGATTATAAGATCTTGAGCCTGAAACAATTAAATGGCTTAACAATACTTAATACACATTAAATAAAGTAAAACAAAAATTACAAAGTTATCGTGTACCTGCTTGACCAAAGTAACTGCGGTTGACCCACTGCAGAAACAGTCAATGGATGGATTTGTCTTTAATTCCATGTCCATTAACCTAAAAGCTTTTAGTAACGACTTTTTAAGCGGTATATACTTTTCTGGAATGTGTTTTTTCTCATCGACTTCTTCACACCAATTATCGTCTTCCTCGTCCTCATGTGTGCTTCCATTAGCATTGCCATTTTCACTATCTGAACTTGTTTTCCATTGAGTAGACAATAGAATAGGAAGAGAGTCCCTTACTTTCCTAGCAACCATGTGCCCGTAAGGACCATGCCCGTCAAATACGCCACAAAATATCGCCTCATTGGTTGAATCAAATTTCTGTTTTAAAAAATATTCACAAGCTCAAAATACTATTCAAAAGAAAACTCCAAACAACCCATTGACGTTTATCATATTAAATCTGGGACCTCTGTCAAACATATGCTATCTAACCAATTTACTATAACAGGCATAAATTTCAGTTTCCATGTGTAAGTAGTAAACTGTTGGAAGCTTCGACGAGCCCAACACACCCACTATAGAGGATCTAGACTATACTAGACTCACTACACCAACACTTTGACGTTGGTTAGCCTTTAATTTTATAAATCCTTAGTGCACAATGTACTTAGGCGACAGTGTCGACCATATATCTTTAGGCGGTATAACCGACCATGTATTACTTAGGTGGCAGAGCCGACCATATAATAAGAACAACAAAAGTGCACTAAGAACTTAAACACAAACTAAGGCTTGATCGGGAAACTTAACAAAAACACTTATATTAAATTACAATTACAATATTACTTACAAGCTTTATCTTCTCTACTTTCGCTAACTCACACTCTTCTTCTCTTCTTCACAACTCACTTCTTATTTCACTCTCACAACTTCACACAACACAAATGAAATCTCCTCTCATATTTATACTACTCCATGGAACATTCTAGAACCTAGATATTTCCATGGATATATAAATATCTAGATATTTCTACAACCTACAAATATCTAGATTTTTCTTTTACATTTCAATTTCTAGATTTTTCTCTCATATTCTAATATCTAGATATTTTCATATACATATTAATATCTAGATATTTTACCCATATACATTTACTAATTCCATATTATTCTAAATTTGCATTTATTTTAACACTCCCCCTCAATGCAAATTTTCTTCCAACGATGTCTTGCAGACCATTCCAAGTGCTTCTCTGAATTTTGTAAACTTCGGTTTACTTAGGCTCTTGGTGAATATATCTGCTACCTGTTCATCTGTCTTTGTTGGCACCATCTTGATCTCCCCTTCAAGGACCTTCTCGCGAACATAGTGATAGTGTACTTCTATATGTTTTGTTCTTGCGTGAAAGACTGGATTCTCTGCTAGACGTATAGCTGATAGGTTATCGCAGAAAAGCTCTACTTGATAGTCTGTTGATTGATGAAGATCTTCCATTAGTTGTTTCAACCATGTAATTTCTTGTGTTGCTGACGATGCCGATCGATATTCTGCTTCAGTGCTTGACAAGGATACTGTTGGTTGTCTCTTGCTGCACCATGATATTACTCCTGATCCAAGACTAAACATGTATCCAGTTGTTGACCGTCGTGTATCATAGTCTCCAGCGTAATCGGCGTCACAATATCCAGTCACGTGACATTCTTTTGTTTTCTTGTACAAAATGCCAAAGTTAATAGTGCCTTTAACATACCTTAAGATGCGTCGTACAACATCAAGATGAGGCTTCTTCGGATTGCTCATGTATCGACTAACCACTCCAACTGCATAAGATATGTCTGGCCGGCTTAGTGTGAGATAAATAAGACTTCCGACCATCTTTCGATACATGGTAACATCTTGAAGACTTTTTCCTTCATCTGCTCGTAGTTTTGTATTCGGATCCATCGGAGTTGAGATAGGTTTGCAATTAAGCATTCCGTACTTTTGTAAAAGATCTCGCGCATATTTCTGTTGTCCCAGAAATAATCCTTCTCTTTTCTGCTCTATTTCGAGTCCAAGAAAATGTTTGAGTTCTCCAAGCTCCTTCATATGAAATCTGATAGACAGATTCTCTCTTGTTCTTTGGATCTCCTCATAGTGATCTCCTGTGATGATTAAGTCATCCACATATACTAGCACTTTGGCTAGTTTTCCTTGATCTTGTTTCACAAATAAACTAGAATCTGAAGGAGCAACTGTGAAACCACTTTGTACTAAGAACTCGCCGATCTTCCCGTACCAAGCTCTTGGAGCCTGCTTCAAGCCGTATAGTGCTTTCTTTAATTTGCAGACATGGTCAGGATGGGACTTGTTCTCAAAGCCTCTTGGTTGCTCCATATAAATTTCTTTGTCAAGTTCTCCATGTAAGAAAGCGTTCTTGACATCCATCTGCCACATCTTCCAAGATTTGCTAGCGGCTAAAGCTAGTAGAGCTCGAATTGTTGTGATCTTCGCCACTGGACTAAACGTTTCTTCATAATCCAGCCCATATTGTTGAGAAAAACCTCTAGCAACAAGTCGAGCTTTATACCTTTCAATGGAGCCATCTGATCGAGTCTTCACCTTGTAAACCCATTTACAAGATATTGGTTTTACATCTTTTGGCTTTGGAACTAAACTCCATGTCTGATTTTCTTTTAGTGCATTAATTTCTTCTTCCATCGCTTTCTGCCATTCTCGATTTTGCGCTGCTTCTTCATAAGTAGAAGGCTCAATAGGTATTGATTCATCCACATGAGCAGCATTGGCATACCTTGGATTAGGTTGTCTCGGCCTTGTTGACCTCCTTAATTCTTGTGCATGCTCCTCGACTTTCTTTTGGCTTGGACGAACCTCCTCGGATATAGATTGATGTACACCAGTTTTCCATGGACTCTTTTTCTTAGAGTACGACCCTTCTCCTTCTTTTATTGGATCCAATATCTGCTCTTTAGGTTCTTCTTTTTCTTCTGGAACTTCTTCTAATCCATGAGATTCTGGAAGCTCTATCTTTTGAGGTGACCACCATGAAGAAGCTTCATCAAATACCACATTTCTTGAAGTATGGCACTTTCCAGTATTTGGATCACAACATCTCCATCCTTTTCTTGATTCATCATAACCGACAAAAATGCACCGAATTGCCTTCTTATCAAATTTGCTTCGGAGATGATCTGGCACGAAGACGTAGCATACACATCCAAAAACCTTGAAATGATTGACGGTTGGCTTGATCTTCCATAATCTTTCATATGGTGAAATATATCCCAACTTTGTTTGCGGGAGTCTGTTAATCACGTATGAAGCCGTCCTCATACATTCGGCCCAAAATCTTCCTGGTACATTCTTACCATGAAGCATACTTCGACAAGTTTCAGCAAGATGACGATTCTTACGTTCTGCCACTCCATTCTGTTGTGGAGTATTAGGGCAAGTTAATTGCCTTCTGATCTTGTGCTTCTTAAGATAGATATTGAACTCGGTTGATAAATATTCACCTCCATTATCTGTGCGTAAGCATCGAATCTTAGTATTGAGCTCACTTTCTACCTTGTTCTTGAACTCTTTAAACTTCAGAAAAGTCTCCGACTTCTCCTTCATGAAGTAAACCCACACATATCTTGAGAAGTCATCAATGAATGTCACCATATATTTCATACCTCCAAGTGATGTTTGTTTCACTGGGCCGAAAACATCTGAGTGTATGAGCTCTAGTGGTGTCTTGGACTGATGCGCTGACTCCTTGAATGGCAATTGGTGAGCTTTTCCAAATTGACATCCAGCACATATTGTATCTGTTCGGATATCAATTTGAGGAAGCCCATTTACTATGCGTTTTACCATCATCTCCTTTAACTTGTTGTAGCCCACATGCCCAAGACGTTCATGCCAAAGATCAGCCGTCTCATTTTTTCGAGTCTTATCCACATAAGCTGTTTCAGCAGATAATACATAAACCGACTCTATTCTTCTTCCTTGCATAATTGGATTGCCAACCACCTTCACTCTCTTGAATACGGACACATCTTCTGGTCCAAAGAGCACATAATTCCCTTCTGCTGTCAATTGTGGTACTGACAGTAAATTCTTCTTTAGGCCAGGGACAAGATACACCTTCTCGAGTTGGAGCTTATGAGAGTCGCCTTCATTTGGAATTATTGTCTTTCCAATGTGAGAAATAGACAACCTTGAATTGTCGGCTGTCAACACGACTCTCTTTCCTTTGTAATCCTCCATTTCTTGCAGCTTCGTCTCATCATTGGTCATATGATTTGAGCACCCAGAATCAATGATCCAATCATCTTTGTAGTTTATTTTTGACTTTAAAGTTGTTGTAAGAGCTTGATCATCTATGTCAGCTTCAACAGAGAGTCCAGCTTCTGCATCCCATGTTTTCTCATTAATGGATGCTTCAAATGTGACCTCTTTCTTCTCATCTCTTGCGGCGGCCACATTTCCTTCGAAAGTTCGCCTTCTGGGGAATCTACATTCTCGAGCAAAATGACCCTTCTTGCCACAATTGAAGCATTCACCATTCTTTCTCTTATCATTTTCCCCGTATTGTTGGCGATGATCTCTTCTTCCTTGTTGAGCTCCCCCTGAAGCGTTGCCTTTTGATTTTGGGTGACCCTTCCACCCATATGTCTTACTTTCTTTCATCGTCTCTTGTCTTCGAGATGTTGCTTTCTTCTTATTGGTGAAGAGTGCATCTTCTCCGTCTTTTATGGTTACTTCATTCATCTGCTTGGCTAATGCCTCTTGATTAGCCAATAAATTCTCCAGCTCTATTAATGATGGTTGAGTAGGCCATCCTCTCACAGCGGCTATAAATCCATTATACTCGGATCTTAAGCCATGGATGATAATTCTCTTCATCCTTGCATCACTCACTTTCTCTTCAGGAGCAAGTTGAGATATCTCACGACAAATAGATTTCACCTTGGTGAAATACTGAGAAATAGATAGACTTCCTTGTGAGATACCTGCGAGCTCATTTTCCAAGAGCTGGAGGCGTGCTTCATTCTTCTTTGAAAATAATTTTTCAAAAGTTTCCCAAGCTGCCTTTGGTGTTTTCTCGTCACGGATGTGCTCCAATAGATCCTCCTCGATTGTAGTCTTCAATATAAATAAAGCCTTCCCGGCCTTGATGTTCCATTTTCTCAAGGCTTCAGCATTTCCTTTCGATGGAGGCGTTGTGTCACTGCCAACAACTATTTCCCATAAATCCTGTCCTTGTAGGTAGGATTCTATGCAAGTCCGCCAATAACCATAGTTGTGGTTATTGAGACTCTTGATTCCACTGCTCGTACTTGCAAGATCTGCCATCATGACGTCCAACGTCCAATAAGCTTGGTCCCTGACCGATGAGCTTTCACAGTTCCTAACTGTGCTCCGACAGAATCTTCCTTAGAGCCTTGGTGAAAACAAGCCGATGTAAACGTCCAACGTTTACCGATTTCCTCCACTAGAAATGGTCCCGAACGACCCGCTCTGATACCAATTGTTGGAAGCTTCGACGAGCCCAACACACCCACTATAGAGGATCTAGACTATACTAGACTCACTACACCAACACTTTGACGTTGGTTAGCCTTTAATTTTATAAATCCTTAGTGCACAATGTACTTAGGCGACAGTGTCGACCATATATCTTTAGGCGGTATAACCGACCATGTATTACTTAGGCGGCAGAGCCGACCATATAATAAGAACAACAAAAGTGCACTAAGAACTTAAACACAAACTAAGGCTTGATCGGGAAACTTAACAAAAACACTTATATTAAATTACAATTACAATATTACTTACAAGCTTTATCTTCTCTACTTTCGCTAACTCACACTCTTCTTCTCTTCTTCACAACTCACTTCTTATTTCACTCTCACAACTTCACACAACACAAATGAAATCTCCTCTCATATTTATACTACTCCATGGAACATTCTAGAACCTAGATATTTCCATGGATATATAAATATCTAGATATTTCTACAACCTACAAATATCTAGATTTTTCTTTTACATTTCAATTTCTAGATTTTTCTCTCATATTCTAATATCTAGATATTTTCTTATACATATTAATATCTAGATATTTTACCCATATACATTTACTAATTCCATATTATTCTAAATTTGCATTGTATTTTAACATAAACTACCAAAAATAACAAAGTCCTTTATTAAGTCATACAAAATCATTTCAAAAGAATCATTTTTTACCTCAAAGTGTAAAGTCCTCTATTGTCTACTATGCCAACACCATGTCATTAAGCTAAAATTAGCAGTAATTTTTAATAATTTGAGTCATTTATAACCTAAAATGCCAACCGAACTTATATTGAAAATTTTCATTAACATCAGGTTCATTATAAATATCAAGTATATGTGTGTGATAATGATGAAGAAGAATAATAACAAACCTCCCAAACAATCATAGCATCTTGATTTGTTCCTTTTTTCCCTTGTTGTGTATACAAACTTGCAATACTTGTTGACCCATTACCAAAAAGTCTACCGGGAACATGGCGGAGCAACCGTTCCACCGCCGTAGCGCCACCGCCACCAAATTTGAATTTTGAATCAGAGTTATGTCTAACACTTTTGGATTTCCACCAATTTTTATCATTTTCATCATCTCCGTCACCACCGTCTTTTCTATCTCTCCGGCCGCCGCCGGTGGTGGAACAACATGAACCCATCTCGTAAAATGTTATAAAGATTAGTTTTTATTTTTTATTTTTTGATTATTATTTTTTGATTTTCTTTGTTGGGTATGCAATCTTTAGGTTGAAAATCAAAAGGGGTTTATGTTAGTACGTGAACAGGAAGAAAACAAAGATGGATCTACAGCAAGATTACAAAAAAAGACAACTTTTTTACAGCCTCAATGTAGATGAACAACCAGAAAGCAAAAAGGGTGTTCGTGTGTGTGCAGATTACTGTATATGATTATGATTATGATTTTTTCCTTTGATAAAATATAAATAAATAGATAAAAAAAGTTTGTTTATTTATTTAGTAGGTGGATAGAATCCAAACGGTCCGCCCTATGACTTTATGTCAAAGATTTAATTACATTTCGGGAGTTGATACTCACACATTCAAAATTGATCCATTCATACTTTTTAACACAAAATTAACAGTTATAACCCTAAGTTTATTTAAAGACTTGAACCTTCATAATTGTAAATTAAAGGTATAATAGTAAATTAGTGTGTATGAATCAATTCTTATTGTGTGAGTATCATCTCCCTTTCATTTCAACCAATATATATTGTTATTTATTTTTTGCATTCTCATTATCACTTTTATGTTTTCAAAGCAATGACATAACTACTATTTTTAAAAAAATGGCGTTAGAAGTCGCTGACTGACCAGATCAGGCGTAATGTTCAATAACCATCCACTCAATCATTTCTTTAGTACGAATCATTACAATTTTATTATACATTAGGAGAAAAATCATACGACGAATCCATACGAGCATCGAATTGTACACAACCAAACTTAACCATACACAATCAATTACGGAGTATACTTTAAGGTATTGTAGATTATAATAATATAATGAATAATTGATTGTGTATGAAAAAATTTTAGATGTGTACAAATCAACACTTTTTAATTTCAACTATAAATAATACTCCGTACATGTTTTGGACATAACCATCTTTTTATATTTAATTTCAGGATGTGAACGATTGGAATAAATAGACTAATAAAGAAATTGGTAGCAAAATGTCATAAATCTGTTATAATTCAGTAGGCTTATAACTACCTTTAGTGGTTTGATTCTTGATGTTATAATTCAGTAGGCTTATAACTACCTTTAATGATTTGATTCTTGATTAAGAATACTAATAATGGAGTGTAAGAACAAAGATGATAATGGAGAGAAAGAAAGAAACACTTTGTAAGTGTGAGAAATGGTGCAAGTTTAATGCTTGCATTCATGGCTATTTATAGCAAAAATATCACAAGTTTAGGTAATACAATAATATTACTTTTGTGTATCAATAATTGACTATCCATTTATATATATATATATATATATATTTATATATTATAACACTCCCCCTTGGATAGCAATTTTGTTTGTTGAAGATCAACTGTAAGTTACTGCCTCGTTAAAAACCTTGCTAAAGAAAACCCAGTGGGAAAAACTTTAGCTAAGGGAAAAAGAGTACAGCATGGAGTTGACTCCCCCTCAAGTAGACATCGCTTCGGTTGTTACATCTTTTGAACATGTCTCATGTCAATGTTATGAACGTGTGTTCTGAAAATAGCAGTTGGAAGTGCTTTCGTGAAAAGATCAGCAGAGTTTTTGCTGGATTGAACATATCTCATTTCAATCTCGTTGTCCTTAATGAGATTTTGAGTGTATGAGAAGAATCTAGGAGGTATGTGTTTGGTTCGGTCACTTTTGATATACCCTTCTTTCATCTGTGCTATGCAAGCTGCATTATCTTCATAGATAATTGTTGGACTTTTATCGCGTTCTAGTCCACAAGAATCAGTAATGATTTGTGTCATTGATCTCAACCAAAAACATTCCCGAGTAGCTTCATGTAATGCAATCACTTCGGCATGATTTGATGATGTAGCAACAAGTGTTTGTTTTTGAGAACGCCATGATATTGCAGTACCTCCATTTAGGAATACATATCCAGTTTGAGATTTAGCTTTATGTGGATCAGATAAATAACCTGCATCAGCATAACCAACCAAATCTTGTTTTGATTCGTTAGAATAAAATAATTCTAAATCAGTAGTTCCTCGAAGGTATCGAAATATGTGTTTGATCCCATTCCAGTGTCTTTTGGTAGGAGAAGAGCTGAACCTTGCCAACAAATTAACTGCAAAAGAAATGTCAGGTCTTGTACAATTTGTAAGATACATAAGAGCTCCAATTGCACTAAGATATGGTACTTCTGGTCCAAGAATATCTTCATGATCTTCACATGGACGAAATGGATCAGTTTCAACATTGAGTGATCTAACAACCATAGGAGTACTTAATGGTTTTGCCTTGTCCATATTGAAACGTTTCAAAATCTTTTCAGTATATGTTGTTTGATGTACAAGTAAACCATTAGGCATATGCTCAATTTGTAAACCAAGGCAATACTTGGTTTTTCCGAGATCTTTCATTTCAAATTCTTTCTTTAGAAGTTGAATGGCTTCATAGATCTCTTTATTTGTACCTATGATGTTAAGATCATCAACATAAACAGCTATGATCACATATTCGGATGTTATTTTCTTAATGAAAACACAAGGACAAGTAAGGTTATTTGTATACCCTTTGCTTATCAAGTAATCACTTAATCGGTTATACCACATACGTCCCGATTGTTTTAACCCATATAAAGATCTTTGTAATTTAATCGAATACATTTCTTTGGGTTTTGCATTTGATGCTTCTGGTACCTTAAATCCTTCAGGTATCTTCATATATATATCACTATCAAGTGATCCATATAGATAAGCAGTCACAACATCCATGAGATGCATTTCTAAATTTTTAGAAACTGCCAGGCTGATTAAGTACCTAAAAGTAATTGCATCCATAACAGGGGAATAAGTTTCTTCATAATCAATTCCCGGTCTTTGAGAAAAACCTTGAGCTACAAGTCTAGCTTTATACCTTGTAACTTCATTTTTCTCATTTCTTTTTCGGACAAAAATCCATCTGTATCCTACAGGTTTCACATCTTTAGGAGTGAGAATGATGGATCCGAAAACTTTTCTTTTATTGAGTGATTCTAATTCAGCTCGTATTGCTTCTTTCCATTGAGCCCAATCATGTCTATTTTGACATTCAACCATAGATGTTGGTTCTGGATCATCATCATTATTCATGATGTCATATGCAACTGATAATGCTAAAAACGAACATATATTTCATAGCATTATTCCTCAAGAAAGACAAGCTTTTAGTTGCAATTGTTCTATTTACAAGTGATATTCGTTTAAATAATAAAAGGTGAAGACAAAAGACAGATTCGACGAATTGAAGACGCAAACGACCAAAAAGCTCAAAAGTACAAAAGACAATCAAAAAGGTTCCAATTATTGATAAGAAACGTCTCAAAATCACAAGAGTACAAGATTCAAAACACAAAGTACAAGATATTAAATTGTACGCGAGGACGTTCGGAAATCCGGAACCGGGACCAGAGTCAACTCTTAACGCTCAACGCAACGGACTAAAAATTACAAGTTAACTATGTATATAAATATAATATAATATATAATTAATTATATTAATTATATATATATTATATATATATATTTAAAACCGTCGGCAGCAGGAAACTCCAAGGGTGTAAACTGTAAATACCTCTCCGCGACTCGCGGAGTTTTAAGGGTATTTGGCCGCGAGTCGCGGAGCCCCAAAAATCAAGTCTGGCTATAAATCAACCCGAATTCTGATCAAAATCATCATCATTTTTTTTCTTCTCATTCATACGAAGTAATATATATTTATATTTATAATTTATATTTTAATTTTAATTATAATTCTAATAATAAGGGTATGTTAGCGAATGTTGTAAGGGTGTAAGTCGAAATTCTGTCCGTGTAACGCTACGCTATTTTTAATCATTGTAAGTTATGTTCAACCTTTTTATATTAATGTCTCGTAGCTAAGTTATTATTATGCTTATTTAAAACGAAGTAATCATGATGTTGGGCTAATTACTAAAATTGGGTAATTGGGCTTTGTACCATAATTGGGGTTTGGATAAAAGAACGACACTTGTGGAAACTAGGCTATGGGCTATTAATGGGCTTTATATTTGTTTAACTAAATGAAAGTTTGTTAATGTTAATATAAAGATTTACAATTGGGCGTCCCTATAAATTACCATATACACTCGATCGGACACGATGGGCGGGGTATTTATATGTACGAATAATCGTTCATTTAACCGGACACGGGAATGGATTAATAGCCACTAGAATAATTAAAACAGGGGTGAAATTACATTCAAGGGTAATTGGTGTAATTGTTAACAAAGTAGTAAAACCTTGGTTTACACGCAGTCGATAACCTGGTGTATTCATTAAACAAAGTATTAAAACCTTGTTACAATTCGAATCCCCAATTAGTTGGAATATTTATCTTCGGGTATAATAATAATTTGACAAGGACACTTGCAATTTATATTTATGACTGATGGACTGTTATGGACAAAAACCAGACGGACATATTGAATAATCCAGGACAAAGGACAATTAACCCATGGGCATAAAACTAAAATCAACACGTCAAACATCATGATTACGGAAGTTTAAATAAGCATAATTCTTTTATTTCATATTTAATTTCCTTTATTTTATATTTAATTGCACTTCTAATTATCGCACTTTTATTTATTGTTATTTTATCGCACTTTTATTTATCGTACTTTTTAATTATCGCAATTTAATTTTATCGCACTTTTATTATTCGCAATTTCATTATCGTTATTTACTTTACGCTTTAATTTAAGTCTTGTATTTTATATTTTACATTAGGTTTTAACTGCGACTAAAGTTTTAAAATCGATAAACCGGTCATTAAACGGTAAAAACCCCCTTTATAATAATAATATTACTTATATATATATATATTTGTATTTTTATAAAAGTAAACTAATATAGCGTTGAGCTTTGTTTAAAGATTTCCCTGTGGAACGAACCGGACTTACTAAAAACTACACTACTGTACGATTAGGTACACTGCCTATAAGTGTTGTAGCAAGGTTTAAGTATATCCATTCTATAAATAAATAAATATCTTGTGTAAAATTGTATCGTATTTAATAGTATTTCCTGCTAAAATTATAAACTATTTTATATACACCTCGTTCGACATCAAGTATTTTTGGCGCCGCTGCCGGGGAACTATCTTAAAAGCCGGAAGCGCAACGCTAATATAAAAAAAAAAAAAAAAAAAAAATTTTAGTTACTTTTATTAAAAATTCGCTCTTGTAAAAATACGTTTTAATTATTCAAAAATATAAAAAGAAAAACAAAAATATTAGTATTTTTAAGATTTTGTAAATATTTAAGTTTTATAAGTTTCTTTATTTCTATTTTAGTTTATAAAAATATAAGTTTTATTTTAAAATCGTTTATTTAAATTAAAAACAGAAAACAGAAAATAATAAAAAAAAAAAAAAAAAAATAAATAAAGAAAACGCGTAAAAACAAAACCTGTCAACTGAATTCCTGAACCCCGCGACTCGCGGGGTTTTCCTCTTTATTTGCCGCGACTCGCGGAGGGCCTCTGACACACGGACAAAAAACCCTAATCACGGGTTATTTTTAATTATTATTATTATTAAAACCTAAATATTATTATTATTATTAATTTTAGTTTTATTTTTACTTTTTACTTTATATTTATGTATTTAGTATTAATTAAGTTTTTATTAAATTGTAAAATTAATAGTTTAGTAAAATAAATAATATAAAATAATATTTTTATAAAAATTGTACTTTTTACAATTTTTTGTATATTTTTATATTTTGTACCTTTTTAATCGTTGTAGCGTAACTTTTGTATTTTTAGCTCATATTTAATTTTAAACTTAGTTTTAGCTATAGTTATTTTTACTCCTAGATTTTTAGGCTTTGCCGTAGAATTCCTTAAGTGCTTTTTCTTTAGACTAAGATTTAGGTGCTTTAGAATTTTGCGACGCCTTTTAAGTTTTAGTTTCTTTTTAATTTATTTCCATTTGGGATTTAGTTTTTCCTTGTAAGCTTTAATATTTTTAGACACCTTTTACTATGTATCAATTATCATTTCAATTAGTAATTTCAATTTGCGATTATAATTTTAAGTTAGTTGTAGTAATAAGGTTAAATTAGTTAAGTATTTTTAAGTTTTGATAAGTTTCTTTTATTTTTCCGTCACCTTTTATTTTTCAACCATTTTTTCTTTTTCGACCTTTTGCGACGAACTCTTTGTCTTTCTTATTTCTCGTCATTCTAGTTTTTAGGACTTAGAATTTTATTCTACTTCTTATCTAAATTTCTTAAAATTACGAAAATTTATTTTGAGTGGTTAAATTGATAGACATCAAAATTTTCTGGTTCGTAGTAATAGTTGGATTTGTACGTGGACCGGGTTATTGGAGCCAAACAGTCCTCAATTATATTGAGACCAAACGAATCCTGCCCCTCTGCTGCATCTTTTGGCTATTCGAAACGTGGGCAAAATCAGAAAAGTCTATTAATTGGATAACTTATTATAATTTTTCTTTCCTTTTTAAAACTAATAAGATATTCAGTGAATGCACCGAGCAAGACGTTCACCACCTTTTGTACGTTCACCACCTGTAACTCGATCAAGACATCGTTTAACAAATATAACCGCCGTTGATTTTCTTTAGAATCGTCATCCAGTCGACCAAGTACTTCAGTTCAAATTTCCGATAATCCATTTTTTGCACCCGACCTCACAATTGAGAATCCAGAAAATATTCAGGAACGGTTCATAGATCCTGAACCATTAAACTTTCCTCCGGAACCACCAATCATTCAAACAGAGATTGTTGAGGAACGAACTATTAAATCAGAATCATCTAGTGATACCGAGTCAACAAATTCAACTATGGAGAATCTGGAACCTTTAAGTATGGAAGACCGAATGAGAGCTAAACGCACTGGCCAAGGTCACGCAATTACTCATCCAGACATTAATGCGCCAGATTATGAAATCAAAGGACAAATTCTACACATGGTAACTAATCAATGCCAATTTAGTGGTGCGCCGAAGGAAGATCCAAATGAACATCTACGTACCTTTAATAGAATCTGCACACTATTTAAAATCCGAGAAGTAGAGGATGAACAAATATATCTCATGTTATTTCCCTGGACTTTAAAGGGAGAAGCCAAAGATTGGTTGGAATCGTTACCTGAAGGGGCGATCGATACATGGGACGTTTTAATTGACAAATTTCTTAAACAATTCTTTCCTGCATCTAAAGCCGTAAGACTTCAAGCAGAAATTGTTACGTTTACACAGAAGCCAAATGAAACTCTATATGAGGCGTGGACAAGATTCGGAAGGATGTTGAGAGGATGTCCTCAACACGGATTAGATACTTTTCAAATAGTACAAATCTTCTATAAAGGCGTAGACATCGCCACACGAAAAGACATCGACATAACCGCTGGTGGATCCATTATGAAGAAAACCGCAACTGAAGCTTACAAAATTATTGATAACACAGCCTCCCACTCGCATGAGTGGCACCAAGAAAAAGATATCGTTAGATCATCTAAAGCGGCTAGAGCCGATTCTAGCCATGACTTTGATTCCGTTTCCGCAAAAATAGATGCTTTCGAAAGACGAATGGAAAAGATGAATAAAGATATTCACGCAATACGAATCAGTTGTGAGCAATGCGGTGGACCACACTTAATGAAAGACTGTCACATTGAACAAACGATGGAACAACGTGAGAATGTTGTCTACATGAACCAAAGGCTGGAAAATAATTATCAAAATAATTATCAACCGCCAAAGTTAAACTTCAATCGAAATCAAAACATTCTTTACAATCCAAACGGACCCAACAACAACTCGTACAACCAACAAGGTCCGAATAACCAACCAACTCAAAACAACACTTTCAATTAACAAAGACCTAACTTATATAAACCACAACAACAAACCGAAGAGAAAAAGTCAAATATGGAAGACGTGGTATTCAAGCTAGTTGAATCTCAAACACAATTTATTGAAACTCAAACCCAAACGAACGAGAGATTTGATCAGTCATTAAGAACTCAACAAGCTTCCATTTTGAATCTAGAAAAACACGTAGGTACTCTTGCTAGCTTAATGAGTGAGAGGGAACAAGGAAAGCTACCGAGTAATACTGAAGTAAATCCTCGGAATGAGAATGTTAACATGGTTTCAACAAATTCTGAAAAACCAGCACCAGAAGATGGGAAGGTTTTAGATGAGAGTAACAATGAAGAAGTTACACCACCACCACCCGAGTATGTAAAGCCAGTGGTGGCACCATACAAACCACCCATCCCGTTTCCAAGAAAAGGAGTTGAGTATGAGCAAGTGATAGGTAATAAAGATTGTGATACCTCTGGAAAGAAGAAGAAGAAAAAGAATAAGAAAGTGCAAGAAACAAAAGCCGTAAATATAAACCCGGTGAAGACAGTTCCACCAAAACCTCCACCTAGGGTAGGTGATCCGGGTGAATTTATTGTTCATTGTCTACTTAGTGATTGTGTCATGTATGATGCACTAGCAGATTTAGGTGCGAGTGTAAGTGTTATGCCTCTTTCCTTATATAAGAGATTAGGTGTAGGTAAGTTAAGTCCAACGGATATGAGTGTTCGACTCTTTGATCAAACCATTAAGCACCCAGTTGGAATTGCTGACAACCTACCCGTTCAAGTAGGCAATTTAACCTTTCTAGTCGAATTTATTGTCATTGACATAGAAGAGGACCCAAACATTCCTCTAATTTTAGGTCGGCCATTCTTAGCGTCCACCGGGGCGTTATTTGATGTAGGAAATGGAAGAATGACACTTAAAAGTGGTGACAAATCGATCACCTTTATGATTCGAAAGACTAAATCTCCACCAACCAAAACCGTTGAACCAGCAAAAATGATTGGTAACAACCATGTTGTTTTACCAACTCCAACGGTAATACTTAGCAATAATGAAATGCCTAAGTGTGGGGAAAATGAAGTAACACCTAATGATGACATGATAACAAAGAACCCCGTTGTTGATACGAAATTAAATGAACCCGTTATTAATAGTTCAATGAAGAAACTTATTAAACGGATTCGCGATGCTAGAACCAAGGGGAACTTTAAGTTATGTAACCGGTTAGTATCCAATCTATCACCTAAAGAAAAGGAGAAACTAGTTGAAATTGTGGATATTACACAGGAATCCGACCAATGGCTTAAAGAAAAAGTCACAGATAGGCAAGTTGATTATGGACCAAAAGAAATTGACGATGAAGTTAATCACAATTTCGACACCACAGCTACCTAAGTGTGGGGAGATTCAAATGTTCTAAGAAAATGTTATCTAGAGTTAGTTGTTCTGTTCTCGTGTAGTTCCGAGAATGGAATCCGATTGGTCTTTTCCGCTAGCAGACACTAAAGAACTAGTTTTCTCCCCCCATTCTGAATTTTTGTTTTTTTAGGTTTTATATGAAATTAATATGCTTTTAAGTTTTGTGTGATATTTAAAAACAAAATTTACTTTATTTCATTAAGTTGAAAAAAAAAAAATGATTTATAAAATTCGTCGTAAGTTGAAGACTAGGTCATAGAGCCGAAATTACTTTACCCGAGGGCGGGGCGACAAATTTTGTTATCATTATTTTTAATTTTATTGATTTAAAGTATGCCAAAAATATTATACTTTATAAATTTTTGAAAAGTGGGGTTATATACCAGACTTCAAAAATATGTATATATATGTTTGTATTTTATGTTATATACAAAACAGGGTAAAACAACGCACTTTCAAAGACTGTCATTAAGTTCAACAAAAAGCTACTAATTTTGATGACAAGGCGCAAAATATCAAATGTGATGTAAAATAATATGCTTACAAACTGGGTATTTTTAATCACTTTTCTACACTAATCACCCTCATGAATTTATAATTATAGTCTGATTTCATGCAAATGAGGGCATTGCATGATCTCAAGTGTGGGGAAGGGTTATAAATTCTCTCGGGTTTACACTTGGTTTATTTGCCAAATTTTGTGAAAATTTGAAAATTTTTCAATTAAATGAAGTCAAAATCATGTTTATACATATTTATGAACGGTGAAAACTTGGTGATAATACCGAAATTATCGTTACCTCGGAAAGGACATAAATTGAGAAACAACCTAAAATGCTTGAATTCATTTAAAATGGAATAAAGGAGAATAAAAAGGCAAAGAAAGAAACTAAGTGTGAGGAGAATGTACCAAGTTATTCAATTAAAAACTATCTATCACATATCTTTGTACAAGATTATTGCAGGTACTTTTGTTTTGGATGATACTAATCAGTTTTACCCGGTTTACTGTAATATATTTGAAAGAAAGATGGATCTACACGATGAATCAATTCCATCATTAAAAGGAAGTAAAGTCTTCCGAAAAAGACACGCGCTTCTTGATTTAGGTCATGAAGTTGTCGTTCAGACCAGCTGTAGGTTGACGAAAAATCTAGAAAAGTCATCACTAAAATCAGCAGGAAATCCACGGACCTCAGCATTAAACAGGGTCGCCAAGTGGTCAGATTTATCCTAACCATGAGAAGGATTTATCTCGTACAATGGGGAGGCACCGTGCAAATTAGCTGGATAAGACTAATGAATCAGATCCCCAGAAAGGATAATCTCCTTAAAGATTAAAAATCAGCTTTTAAGACTGATATTACTCAATCCTAGAGATTGACCTTAAAGATTGAGAATTACAAACTCATGGAGTTCAATGATATCTAAACTCGAGCTTGAACGAGAAAATATTTTGATCAAAATTATAAACCGATTTGTTTTCTGAAAACCCTATTTTCAATGCGTTCATTACCATTGAACGTAAAATCCTAGGAATTCACCTGGAATTCATTAGGTCACCTGAACTAAATCAGGTGTCAACCGTAAGAACGGTGGTTGCATAACATGGTCAAAGACAGGACCTTGTGCCAGACCGACAAATTATAAGGGTGAGCTTTACTATTGCTCCTACCAAGGATAGTAATTGCGTCCGACACGTTATAGACCATAATCAAAAGCATGTCACGGGACATTGCCTTAAACAGTTGCTTGTTCAACGCTTTCCTTTACAACCGGACGGTAGTTTGCCGAAAGGTAATATACGGAACAAGTAAACTGGACGTGTTGCTTTCCAAATACAAGGTTAGCAAGTGGGTGACACAAAACCGCAAGTTTTGAGCTAAAATTTTCAAATCTGAAACCCACCAAACCCACAAAAATATTTTGCAAACACCGGTAAAGGGTTATTCCGGAAAACTTATCTAGGGTAAAAACTAGATTTAATTTTCAAAAGATCAAATGTTTTCATAAAGATCCAATTTCCTTAATGGATCTAAATTTTTATAGTCATGTGGGACTGTAAACCATATCGTTACTACCATTGTTTATACCGCCGTATAGAAATCACTGATGTACAAAGTGTGAAGAATAAAGAAGTGATTCTAGTATTTCAAGACAATATTGCTTGAGGACAAGCAACGCTCAAGTGTGGGAATATTTGATAATGCTAAAAACGAACATATATTTCATAGCATTATTCCTCAAGAAAGACAAGCTTTTAGTTGCAATTGTTCTATTTACAAGTGATATTCGTTTAAATAATAAAAGGTGAAGACAAAAGACAGATTCGACGAATTGAAGACGCAAACGACCAAAAAGCTCAAAAGTACAAAAGACAATCAAAAAGGTTCCAATTATTGATAAGAAACGTCTCAAAATCACAAGAGTACAAGATTCAAAACACAAAGTACAAGATATTAAATTGTACGCGAGGACGTTCGGAAATCCGGAACCGGGACCAGAGTCAACTCTTAACGCTCAACGCAACGGACTAAAAATTACAAGTTAACTATGTATATAAATATAATATAATATATAATTAATTATATTAATTATATATATATTATATATATATATTTAAAACCGTCGGCAGCAGGAAACTCCAAGGGTGTAAACTGTAAATACCTCTCCGCGACTCGCGGAGTTTTAAGGGTATTTGGCCGCGAGTCGCGGAGCCCCAAAAATCAAGTCTGGCTATAAATCAACCCGAATTCTGATCAAAATCATCATCATTTTTTTCCTTCTCATTCATACGAAGTAATATATATTTATATTTATAATTTATATTTTAATTTTAATTATAATTCTAATAATAAGGGTATGTTAGCGAATGTTGTAAGGGTGTAAGTCGAAATTCTGTCCGTGTAACGCTACGCTATTTTTAATCATTGTAAGTTATGTTCAACCTTTTTATATTAATGTCTCGTAGCTAAGTTATTATTATGCTTATTTAAAACGAAGTAATCATGATGTTGGGCTAATTACTAAAATTGGGTAATTGGGCTTTGTACCATAATTGGGGTTTGGATAAAAGAACGACACTTGTGGAAACTAGGCTATGGGCTATTAATGGGCTTTATATTTGTTTAACTAAATGAAAGTTTGTTAATGTTAATATAAAGATTTACAATTGGGCGTCCCTATAAATTACCATATACACTCGATCGGACACGATGGGCGGGGTATTTATATGTACGAATAATCGTTCATTTAACCGGACACGGGAATGGATTAATAGCCACTAGAATAATTAAAACAGGGGTGAAATTACATTCAAGGGTAATTGGTGTAATTGTTAACAAAGTAGTAAAACCTTGGTTTACACGCAGTCGATAACCTGGTGTATTCATTAAACAAAGTATTAAAACCTTGTTACAATTCGAATCCCCAATTAGTTGGAATATTTATCTTCGGGTATAATAATAATTTGACAAGGACACTTGCAATTTATATTTATGACTGATGGACTGTTATGGACAAAAACCAGACGGACATATTGAATAATCCAGGACAAAGGACAATTAACCCATGGGCATAAAACTAAAATCAACACGTCAAACATCATGATTACGGAAGTTTAAATAAGCATAATTCTTTTATTTCATATTTAATTTCCTTTATTTTATATTTAATTGCACTTCTAATTATCGCACTTTTATTTATTGTTATTTTATCGCACTTTTATTTATCGTACTTTTTAATTATCGCAATTTAATTTTATCGCACTTTTATTATTCGCAATTTCATTATCGTTATTTACTTTACGCTTTAATTTAAGTCTTGTATTTTATATTTTACATTAGGTTTTAACTGCGACTAAAGTTTTAAAATCGACAAACCGGTCATTAAACGGTAAAAACCCCCTTTATAATAATAATATTACTTATATATATATATTTGTATTTTTATAAAAGTAAACTAATATAGCGTTGAGCTTTGTTTAAAGATTTCCCTGTGGAACGAACCGGACTTACTAAAAACTACACTACTGTACGATTAGGTACACTGCCTATAAGTGTTGTAGCAAGGTTTAAGTATATCCATTCTATAAATAAATAAATATCTTGTGTAAAATTGTATCGTATTTAATAGTATTTCCTGCTAAAATTATAAACTATTTTATATACACCTCGTTCGACATCAGCAACATTAAATGAAAATTTCTCATCAAGATTTTTCATTTCATTTCGGTTCCATAATATTTTTGAATATGCATAATTGATTGCAATTTCTGTATTGACATCATCAATCTCCTCTGCAGTAGGAGTACTGATTTGTGGTTCTTCTTGAACACTTTCTTTTACTTCATTATCAGCTGATTTTCTTTTTCGAGGATTTTTATCCTTTGAACCAATTGGTCTTCCACGTTTCTGACGTGGCAAAGATTCATGAGTGACGTTATTGCCAGCTTTTGGAATTTCAATTCGAGCTGGAGTATTTACTGCTGGTATATATGATTTTGTCACCGTTTTTGTATCTGTAAATGCATCAGGCAATTGATTTGCAAGTTCTTGTATATGCATTATCTTTTGAACTTCTGTCTCGCATTCTTTTGTGCGAGGATCAAGATACTTTAATTGAGGTTCACACCATGAAACATCATTTTCTTTATTTTTCATTTCTCCCCCTAATCTAGGGAACAATGTTTCATTAAAATGACAATCAGCAAAACGTGCTGTAAAAACGTCACCTGTCATAGGTTCAATATACCTTAATATTGAAGATGTTTCATATCCAACATATATTCCCAACCTCCTTTGAGGACCCATTTTTGTACGTTGTGGTGTCGCAATTGGAACATACACTGCACAACCAAATGTTCTAAGATGGGAAATATTTGGCTCTTGACCAAAAGCAAGTTGTAGGGGGGAATATTTATGACTTGCACTTGGTCTGATGCGAATCAATGCAGCAGCATGTAAAATTGCATGACCCCATATAGATACAGGGAGTTTTGTTCTCATTATCAATGGTCTAGTAATTAACTGTAAACGTTTAATCAATGACTCGGCTAAACCATTTTGTGTATGCACATGAGCAACAGAATGTTCAACAACAATTCCTATAGACATGCAATAGTCATTAAATGCTTGAGATGTAAATTCACCAGCATTATCAAGTCTCACCCTTTTAATGGTGTAATCAGGAAAATGAGCTCTCAATTTAATAATTTGGGCAAGAAATTTTGCAAATGCCACATTACGGCTTGATAACAGACAAACATGAGACCATCTGCTAGATGCGTCTATTAGAACCATGAAATATCTAAATGGTCCACATGGTGGATGAATTAGTCCACATATATCACCTTGAATTCTTTCAAGAAACATTGGTGATTCTTCCTCAACCTTAAGTGGTGAGGGTCTAGTTATCAATTTTCCAAGAGAGCAAGATGTACATGGAACCATTGTATCATGATGGATTTTTTTATCCTTTAGTGGATGTCCATGAGTACATTCAATAATCCTTTTCATCATTGTTGATCCTGGATGGCCTAATCTGTTATGCCATAAACTGAATACACCAGGATCAATATATTTTTCGTTAACTACCATATGTATTTCTGGTACATTTATATGTGTATAATGTAATCCAGAACTAAGTCTTGGCAGTTTTTCAACCACATGACTCTTGTCAGTGATACTTAAATATTTCTCATTTTCTGTTGTCACTGACAGATAATCATACCCGTTAAGGTATATGTCGGAGAAACTCAATAAATTTCTGCTTGACTTGGGAGAAAATAAGGCATCATTTATTAAAAATTTTGTACCATTTGGTAGTATGAAATTTGCCTTTCCTATCCCTTTTATCAAGTTAGCAGGTCCTGATATTGTATGTATAGTTCCTTCCGTTGGTTTTAGATCAATAAAATATTTCTCGGATTTAAGTATAGTGTGTGTAGTTCCACTGTCTGCTATACACAGATCTCCACCACTTGATTGATGTTGTATTCCAGCAAAATTCATATTGAACTTCATATATAAGAAATAAATAGTGAGTACATTAATATTACACAATATTTTACACGCAAATAGATAGTACTGAAACATTTAGCAAACATAATGACAAAGACAGGCGATATTAAATCGTTTATTTTTCGAAAGACACACAACTTAAACATTCAAGAAATCTTCATATAAATCAGATGGTTTCTCAGTGACTGTTGGATCGACGTTATCCACAAAGTTTACTTCATTTTCTTTATCTTTCAGCGAATCCTGATACATCTTACCAAGATGTTTAGATGTTCGGCAAGTATTAGCCCAGTGGCCCATTCTACCACATCTGTAGCAAGATTCTTGAGAATTTTTAGAAGAATTTTCTTCAACATCTTGTTTAGTGGGCTTGTTTTGTGGTTGATATTTATATTTTCGTGGATTATTATTTCTTTGACCACCACGGCCACGACCACGGCCACGTCCACGCCCATTCCCATTACCATAAGGATGGTTTCTACCATAGTTATGGCTTTTGGCATGATGGCGATGGTTATTATAACCCCGACCTTGCCCGCGTCCTTGTCCCTGTTTATAATTATTTGCAGTATTTGCTTCAGGGATTGCAAGTGTACCAGTAGGACGGGATTGCTGATTTTTCATTAATAGCTCATCATTTTGCTCTGCAACTAAGAGATATGAATTAAGTTCAGGATATGTTTTGAACTTTAGCATTCTCAAATTTCTTTGCACTGTGATGTTTGCAGCATTCATTGTAGAGAAAGTTTTCTCCATCATGTCTGCATCACTTATTTCATGTTCACAGAATTTAAGTTGTGAACATGTATTATACAGAGCTGAGCTATATTCATTTACTTTCTTAAAGTCTTGGAACCTTAATGTTCTCCATTGTTCCATAGCAGCTGGAAGTAAAATTTCTCTTTGATTATTGAATCTGCTTTTGAGACCTTCCCATAAAACATGGGGATCTTCTACAGTCACATAATTATTTTGTAAGCATTCATCAATATGTTGATGAATAAAGCAACATGCCGTTGCTTGTTCTTTTTCAGAACAAGTGTTGTTTTCATTTATGGCTTCAAGAATGCCCATTGATTTAAGATGCATTTTTACTTTTATAACCCATGGCATGTAGTTGTTTCCAGTTGATTCTAAAGGAGTAAATTTAAGCTTTTCCAGATTCGACATTTTCTATTAAAACAAACAACATGATAAATTATAGTCACTTTATATTCATAAATATATAAACATTAAACATAAATTTAATATAACATAAATGATAAGTAGGTGACAGTGTCGACCATATGTAAGCAATCATTAATAAATGTTATATAACATAAATATAAATATTAGTAAACATAAATGATAATTAGGCGACAGTGTCGGCCATATAAATGTTAGATAATAGAAATATAAATGTTAGTAACATAAATGATAATTAGGCGACAGTGTCGGCCATATAAATGTTAGATAATTGAAATATAAATGTTAGTAACATAAATGATAATTAGACGACAGTGTCGACCATATATTATTCAGGTGGTATAACCGACCATATATCATTTAGGTGGCAGAGCCAACCATAATTAGTATTAAGATTATCGTGCTGATAACGTGTTATAATTCAGTAGGCTTATAACTACCTTTAGTGGTTTGATTCTTGATGTTATAATTCAGTAGGCTTATAACTACCTTTAATGATTTGATTCTTGATTAAGAATACTAATAATGGAGTGTAAGAACAAAGATGATAATGGAGAGAAAGAAAGAAACACTTTGTAAGTGTGAGAAATGGTGCAAGTTTAATGCTTGCATTCATGGCTATTTATAGCAAAAATATCACAAGTTTAGGTAATACAATAATATTACTTTTGTGTATCAATAATTGACTATCCATTTATATATATATATATATATATTTATATATTATAACAAAATCAAATTAAATATGAAAACCTTTTGTTAGGAAAACATCATATGAAAGCATCGCCCAAAAAGCAAAGTCAATTTGAAATCGACACCAAGAATACGTAACCTAAAGATATTCTTGATAATTTTATGTATTACGAATTTCGTTTTTAACTGACTAAATTTTTAAGATTTAAACATAGTTTTATAAGATCAACATTTATTTGATATAAGTTGATAAATTGTTAAAAAATGATTATGTAAGATGATCACAAATTGGTCAAGATATCATCACCCAAAAGTGGTAATCGATGGGAACTCTAGCTAGTTTAAAAGGGGAAGCTGAAAATGTCAACTTAAAGCTAGATTTTCCTATTTTCGTATGGGATGTTTGTCTAAACGCATGCATCATACTCCGTATCATCTAACCTTCCATGTACTAGAATTGTGTATTTTTTCATATTAGTAAAGTTATAACGTTATATGTATCTTATTAGTTACGGAGTATTATTTATAAATTTTGCACCAAAGTGTAGGTTGATTAATCTCCATTACAAAGTTCTACTCATTAAGGATACCTTTAATAAAATAGGATACTTAAATATTGAATAGTTCTACTGATTAAGGATGCGTTTCATAAAATAGAGTGATTAAATATTGAATGATTTGCAAGTAGGGTTGCAAATGATCATTATGAGCTGAGCTACTCGCGAGCTATTCGAGCTCAACTCGTTAAAAATTCAGTCTAAGTCGAGCCTAAATGAGCTCGAGCCCGAGCTTGAACTTAATTTAAAGTTCGTTTAGTAAACGAGCTCGAGTTTCACATCTCGAGCTCGAACAAACTCACGAGCCTAAACAAACTTTTCATTTATATACACTAAATATTAATTTTAAATAAAATAATAAATAGTTATATAATAATTAATTATATATTAATTATAGTTGAAAGAATAGTAGTAAATCTTATAAATGTTGAGAAAACTTACAAAAACAATGAATTTGAAATATAAAATATTACGTAATATAAAGGAAAAAAAGATTATATAACTAACGAGTCAAACTCTAGTCGAGCTCGAGCTTGTAAAATTTCAAACGAGCTCGAGCTTAAATTATTAGGCTCAAACCGAGCCGAGCTCGAGCTCTATGAAATTCAAACGAGACGAGCTCGGGCTCGGCTTTTTTGCAGCCCTATAATGCAAGCTAAGTGATTCAAATGTTTGAATGAACTAGATTCTGAATAAAAATAAAATGTTTGATAATCATTTTAAATTAACAAGGTGAATGATGTAAATTTACTTTATTAATTTTTCATATGAATTAAAAAAAGAGTTATTTTATTAGTTTCATTGATTTCACAAATGTCATTGAGATAATTTAAAGAGGATATTGCTTAAATGTTAATGAGAGTATTTTAACTATAAATAGTAAAGTACTAAACATCATATATCATTCAAAGGTACATATCTACGACCATTTCTGGTGGACCATTTCCCGTGGGTCTTCGTCAAAATCAGGCCATATCTAACAAGCACAAACAAATTCCAGCCATGTACGTCTCTTAATCAATGACAGAAACCTAATTAGCGAATGAACGAGGCTGGGTTGTGCATCAACATTAATCTTGACTGAAATCGTTTGGGGACAAATAAATATGAAAGAATAAATAGGGAATAAAGCTATCGATTTATGGGTTTTGTAGTTTAATCTTGACTGAAATCACTGCAGGTGGTATTCGGTTGCTTCTGCTGCTATTCATTTGTTTCTACTTAATTGTTGTTATTTTTCAATTTCTACTCTGTTGCTTCTGCTACTATTAATTTGAAACATACAGGCTATTATTCTTGAATTTAAGTGTTTCTACTTTAATCTTGAATTGTATAGTGTTTAAGGAACAAGGGGTTTGAATATGATACAATTCAGTTTGAAATTTTTTGGGAAGATGAAGATGGATATATGAGTAATAGAGGAAAATGAAAAATGACTATTGTTACCCTCATGTGCCAAGCACAAGCCATGACTTAATGGAGAGAATTAAATCATGTGTCAAAAGTGGACTATTCGTACAAAATGTACAAACTTTTGACTATCTAGTTGAAAAAATAAAGTTTGAACTATCCGTGCAATATTTAGCAAATACTATCCGTGTAATTTCGTCTTCCTTTTTTTTTTTTTTTTTATGTGTAAGTAAATCTTTATTGTAGGTTAATTTATTACCTGAAAAGTGTGCTTTGTTCGATTATTATAGGTAAAATTACACGTTTGGTATTTAACGTTTGTTATATATTGCATGATGGTTTTAACGTAGTTGTTCACTCCAGTTTGCATTAGTTACATGCTTTGTCCCTCGTATTAACGATTGTTAAAAAATCCCGTTAAGTTTAGTCATGTACGTGCCATGTAAAGATATTATCAATATACTCAATTGGAAAAAACGAAATTGGCACTGTTTAATTTATCTAAAATTGTAATAAGTCCAAATTGAGGAGTAGTTTAAAAAGTTACACTTAAATTGATTTTCAGTTTCTTTAAGTGAATAAATGTAAATGAAACGTAACGATATTCCAATGTGGAAGCCTGCCTCCCTGGTTTGATCTTTGGTTCGCTGACCAGCATGTCCTAAGTTTGAAACCAGGATGAACATTTTTTTTCCTGAACTATAGCAATTGGGCCCAGCGTAGCGGACTGACGCAATTACTTGTTTTATCATTTCAAATGATTTATTTTCCTTTCCTTTTCACATTTCTTAATTTTTTTGTTCTAAACTATAGCAATTGAGACCCAATTACTCATTTTATCATTTCAAATAATTTATTTTCCTTTCCTTTTCACATTTCTTCCAACACTTTCTTTTGTTTACAAAACCCAGTTTAACTTTTTCACACCAAATTTAGCAAAATCCAAAAAATGCAGTACTATATGTATGTGATGTGATACTACTGCGAGGATGCGAGCGAGTTGATCAGATCAGATGAATCCAAGTACTCTTTCGCGAACCTCATTTTTCTCAACTGCAATCGCATCCAAAGCACTCAATCGTTCCATCAAACAGCCACCCATTTCATGTTACTCTTCAATTTCCCATAAACCCACTTCCATAAACCCTAACCCTAAAACCCCATTATATCTCCGGCCACCAATCTTCACCGCAACTGTAACAGACGTCAAAAAGTTCCAAACTTGGGCCAAAACCCTAGCTTCATCAATTGGTACATCATTCGTTGATTCAGATAACGGCCCAGATTCCAACATTTTACACAGAGAACTCAATTGGCTAATTGAAGACGCTTTACAAAACCCTAATTTTGAATATGAAAAAAACGACACCGTTTTGCAATTAAGAACTGAATTAAGTGATCTTTATTTGTTATGGAATCAAAGAATTGAAAAAAGAAGGCCTTTTCAGTATATTGTTGGGTGTGAACATTGGAGGGATTTAGTGTTAAGTGTTGAAGAAGGGGTTTTAATTCCAAGGCCTGAAACTGAATTAATCGTTGATTTAGTTAATGATGTGATTAAAGATAATGATGATTTGAAAAATGGGTTGTGGGTTGATTTAGGGACCGGTAGTGGTGCTATTGCTATTGGTGTTGGAAGGATTTTAGGTGATTTTGGGAAAGTTGTTGCTGTTGATTTGAGTCATGTTGCTGTTCAAGTTGCTTCATTTAATGTCAACAGGTATAATTTGCAGGTAATGTTGTTGGTACTTTTGAAGTTTTGGTTTGGTAATTTATTAGTGAATTTTAAGTTATAGTTGTGTGATTACTAGAAGAAAGTTGATTTAGATATCACTAAAGATGTCTCAAATTTATGATTGCAAAAAAATTAAAATTAAAAACAACAACAACAACAACATTACTCAATTCCACTAAAGTGGAGTATGAGGGAGGTTAGATGTAGACAGTCCTTTCCTCTACCCTAAAGTAAAAGGGAAGTCATTCTTCTACCCAGGATACCTATCGGTCCCCAGGTAGAGGAAGTCGTCCCTCCCTATTCTGTAGAGCAGAGAGGCTGCTTCCTAGGGACCTCCGACCAGAAAGAACCATGAAATCCGATATGTGAAGTAAAAATATACAAGTAAAGTTGATAAAATAGAAACTTTACCATGAATAATGTATACTCCAATACGATATATATAGGTAAATAAAGCATATAACAATATAATGTAATATAACATATACGAAAATATGTGAGTGTCAAATATGCAAGTATAACAAGTCATGTAAGTATAATAAGTATACGTAAACATGTTGGTAAGAAGCATGTAGGTATAATATGTAGTATAAAATATATGGTATACTATGTAGGCATAGACAAATAAGTAAATTATGTTAGCATAAAAACATGTGATATGTAAGTACGTATAAATTAATTGCTATATAATGTAATACAAACATGTAACCATATAGTGCAATAAAGCATGTGAATATGCTACAATAAGTATAGATATATTATATATCCATAAAACATGTCCAGTCAATACGAAAAGTCCCACGAAAAAATAAATAAATAAATAAATAAATAAATTAAAAATAATAATAATAATAATAATAAAATAATAAAGACATATATGAAGTGCACACAAGCAAGTAGGCAAGAAATATAATATAAATATATAAAATAAATAAACACCATGTAGAACCTATTCATCTATTCTAATTCTACTCCTCCACAAATTCCTATCAGAAGTCATGTCCTCGGTCAATAAGAGCTCCTTCATGTCAAGCTTCAATCTATCCTCCAACCTACGTTTGGGTCTACCCCTTCTCCTTACGCCCCCAACAACAAGGGTCTCGACTCTCCTAACCGGGGCTAAAAGTGGGCGCCTCATAACATGCCCGAACCATCTAGGTCGTCCTTCCCTCAACTTGTTGGTTATGTTCCCAACTTCCAAGTTCTCCCTAAAAACTCCATTTGGTATCATATCTAGCATGGTCTTGCCACACGTCCACCTAAGCATCCTCATTTCTGCCACCTCCATCCTCCTCTCTTGGGCTTTCGTCATTGGCCAACACTCTGAGCCGTACAACATGGCCGGTCTGATTGCGACCTTGAAAAATTTCCCTTTCAATTTAAAGGGTACCTTCTTGTCGCACAACACCCCTTTCGCTGCCCTCCACTTCAACCATCCTACTCGTATACGATGCGTCACGTCCTCATCTATCATTCCCGATTTGTGAAGCATCGAGCCTAAATATCTAAAGGACTCTTGTGGGGGTAAAATCTGATCCCCAATTCTGACATCCACTAAATCCTCTTGTTCTTCTTCGCTCGTCTTGAAATCGCATCTAAGGTACTCCGATTTAAGTCTGCTAATCCGTAGGCCATTTGATTCTAGTGCAGTCCTCCATTGCTCTAGCCTTCTGTTAAGCTCCTCCTGGGAATCCGAAACTAAAACAATATCGTCGGCGAATATTAGGCACCATGGGATGTTATCTTGTATCCTCTTAGTTAGTTCGTCTAGGATCAAAGCGAAAAGATATGGGCTAAGAGCCGATCCCTGATGTAAACCTACCTCAACAGGGAAAAACTCTGTGTTTCCTACTGCCGTGCGTATGCGAGTCTTCGCCCCATCGTACATATCTCTAATAGTTCTTATATATCTACTTGGGGCACCCCTAGCGTTAAGAGTCTTCCAAATCAGCTCACGCGGGACACAGTCATAAGCCTTTTCCAGGTCTAAGAACGCCATGTGTAGGTTCTTTTGTTTTTCCCTATACTTCTCCATAAGGCTTCTAACGATGTGAATCGCCTCAGTCGACAAGCGTCCTGGCATGAAACCGAATTGGTTCTCTGAAACCTTTGTCTCGCGTCGGAGCCTCGTCTCAATCACTCTCTCCCAAAGCTTCATAGTATGACTAAGTAACTTTATGCCTCTGTAATTACTACATATTTGTGCATCTCCCTTGTTCTTGTAAATGGGGATGACCTCACTGAGTCTCCATTCCATAGGCATCTCTGTAATTAAAAAGTGATCAATTATTTTCAGTTTGTGTTTATGAGACCATGTTACCACCAAGGGCTATCCACATGTTTTGAGTTTTTTTTTTTGTGTGGCTAAAATAACGATAACATTAGAACAAAGTCTTTTTCATCAATAGATGAAAAAGACGAACAAAGATACAATCGGAACAGAAATGCTGCAAGGTTCGGAAGCAGTAAACGATCCCTAACACAAACCAAAGAGCAAAAGCTAACTAAAACCGCGCATTGAGCAACCGAATCACTAAAACGATCCCGAAACACAATCTAAAACAAGAACCTAAATAATACTCGAAATCTAACTAAAAAACGACAAACGACACAAAAATAACAATCCGGTCACAAACTACCCGACAATCCCTTTACCTTTTCGAGTCTTTATGATTGGCTTAATGACCACACCGTCAACCTTTAGTCGATTAAATAACTTGCCCGCCCGATTTTTAATCTCGTATGATGAAACCTTTGACGAAGAGCTACCAATCCTAATACCCGGCACGGGAGGAGGGAGCAAACCTTCCTTTTCAAGACCCTCAAAAAACCCGACGTTCCCATCCACTTCAATCACATTTGATGAACCGCCGCTAATGAGTGTACCCGTCGAGGGAGGGATTAAGCCTCGTCTTGGAAGACCATCATAAGAACCTTCATCATTCTCGCCCGATCCGTTCTCTACATCTTCATCCTGAAGAGTAAACAAACCAATATTATTCGGCTTAGTAATAACCGCCTTACCCTTACCACTTCTTTTCGTCAATTTAACATCCCTACTAACCCTATGACCACCTAAATCACCACTGTCATTTGAAGAAATACCAACATCCTCCTTTGCCAACTCATTAATCCTCACACTGTGACTACTCGGGAACGATCCAAACTTACATGGCGATAATCGGTCACCACCATTAACATGTTTTGAGTGTTTAGGCACACATAAAGCACTATCTTTATTTGTTATTGTCATGACATTCTTAAACCTTAATTATATCGTTAACTGTATTTAGTTGCTGCTTTTAATTGAGTGTACTTTTGTACCGTTGATTAACGTCAAAGTCTCAAACTAACAAAAATGACTGATAATGTTATATCAGGATAAAGTTTGTATAAAGCAAGGGTCATGGTTTGAGCCATTAAGGGAATTTGAAGGACGAGTTGCAGGCCTTGTAAGCAATCCACCATACATACCCACCAGAAACATTAGCGGGCTGCAACTCGAAGTTGGTAGACATGAACCGATACTGGCATTAGATGGTGGTGAAGATGGCATGTCTGACCTTCTGCATCTTTGCAACGGTGCTTCTTCGATGCTAAAACCTGGTGGATTTTTCGCATTCGAGGTAATGCTATTGTTGTGCTCATTGTAATGGATGTGACAATTTGGATCTATTAACTTGTAAATGGGTTGATCAGGGTTGTGTTTTCTCTCTATCAGGTCAAAAGGGTAATGAGAAATGGGTTAAAATGAAAAAGTTTTTTCGGTCGATAAAATCTTTCATAATAAAAGTAAAATTAAATACAGGAAAAGATTATTAAAGAAAAAAACTTATAAATATGTAATTTGGCATAATGTTTAAAAATATGAAGACCTGAATACGTAAATATTTCACAGCAAACGTAAAAATCCCGCATGAAGTGTAAGAATTTCCTACCAAAGTAATTTTCTCCATAAAATAAAAAAAATTAGCATAAAAGTTAGAATCTTGTTGAACTAATAATTTAATCTTTACAGCTGTATTTATATGTGACACTAATTACTAGATACCATATTTTCACAATCTCAATTGTGTTTTTTTTGGCCGCAGACGAATGGTGAAGATCAATGCAGGTTTCTTGTGGAGCATCTGGAAGACACTCACAAGGGAAACTTTCATGATCTGAAGATTATACCAGATTTTGCTGGCATTCAGCGTTTTGTAACTGGTATCCGATCATGAATCATTCAACTTATTGTTGAAGCATGCGACAGTTATTACTTAAAAAGATATGGACACAATTCAAAACTAGTTTGTCTTCATTTACTATTTTAATTTGATTTACCATCTACAAAGGCAACAATAGTTCACTACAAAATTTTGCAGCCTTCTAATATTTCGTCTCCCTTTTTGGCTTCTAATGTGACCAGCGTGACATACGAGCCCACTGTTTCTTTACCTTTTTCGGGGCGAACTTAAATCGAGTCCAGCTCTTGCGATGCTTTGAAGCTTCACGAAATAGACCTGAGGCTAGAGCTTGTTGAAGCCACAGGTCAAATTCGTCCTCTTCATCATCTGTCATTTTGGAGCCCCATGGACATCTGCTTGACCCGCATTTCTGAGTTGTATCCACCCCAACCATGCTAACATGAAAACTCGGCCTATGCGTGTTTGGCCTACAAGCCATCCCCTGTCCACAGTAAAAAATAAATAAAAAAACTTTAAGGTCACAATCCTAAAAGAATTACAGTACACCACTTTGACCCATTGCCCAAGATACATGACAACCCATTTTGCTACCTGACAAATGGCCCATTCTGACACGTCAAAGATCTTGCTCTGAGCGCACACAAACGCCTGTGGAATTTCGATCTGCATTGAAGCACACGTTAAATTCCACATCAGCATTATGCATCATTACATATCGCAAGTTCCAAATTGTTGAAAATATTAAACCTTCCGAGACAGATTGGAGCCGAATGAGCCATTATATTCGACCCATCCATCCCCATCCCTGGCCTGATGATATTGACAACAATCCTGAAACATATACATAAACATATATATCTAAAAATGGTGGAAATATAATCTTTAATCTTTTTTTTTTTCAAAGAAACAATCACGCGCACCTGGCACCATCGCGCCTTCAACCTCGTTCTATTAGTACATATCCATATATGTATATTACCACATTTTGTGCATTGTATATGTTTCAAATCATCTGAACAGTAATTAGTACTAGCAGACGTGTGAGACAAACTCTTCGAATCTTCGTTTCTCAACTGCTCGTCATATTCCCTCTTTTTCAAATAATTAGAAAGAACCTGAATGGTCGTGTCATTCAACGTTCAAAATCTCTACTGTTAGAAACATAATCTAACAAATCCTGCAGTAAATTAGAAAAATATACTTGCCTCATACGCGCATTGAACTTTTTTGAAAGATTCATCTGCTAATGAGCTTCCCATGTTTTTATCAGGGTGCACAAGCATGGCCTGACAACAAGTTATTACTTATTATTGATTTAAAACATAAGCTAAATCGAATGGGTCACAATTGTCACCTCTAAAAAACTGTCTTACCTTCTTCTTATATTCCTTCTTTAACAAGGTAGCATCGATCTTATTGTATCGTGAAAAACCCAGTGTTTCGTAGTGATCCACACAAGCAACGATTCTTTTCATCTCGTTAGTTGCGTTTCTCCCCCTTTTTACTACCGAGATTGAAATTATTGAACTTTTCTTCTGTTTTTTCATGAACGTTGTAATAGCTTCTGGTTTAGTCGAAACTTTACACGCACCCACCTGCTCAAATTTATCTGCATGAACACAGAACTTGCTTTCGGCTAGGATCTCTTGTTCAACAAATGACTGTGGAACTGTTGGCTCTTTAAACTGATCGGTTTTACGAAAATCATCACCCCATTCGTCAATGCAGATTAACGCATCACAGGATAGGAAAGCAAGGTTAATCGATATTAAAACTCCACTCCAACCAATTTGATGTTTTGCATAGTAGATCTCGTAAACCGTTGCCACTAAAACCACTAACCTTGTATGGTTAAATGAAAATAAGACACCTGCCACACACAAGAACAGAACGCTCTTATGAATGGATTGATTCCAGAAACATGTTACCCTTTATCAAGTCAATTCAACGGAGATTTTCAGGGGCATGGAAGGGCCTTGGCCCCCACAATAATAATGAAACTTGTAGTACTTTGAGTTACGGGCCTTTGGGCTTTTGAAACAACTAAATCGGAGTACGTATGAAGGAGTTATGATCACAATGGTGAAGGCTCGCCAATGTTGTGAGCTGTCACCGTTTTAGTCATATCTCCTTCGTACGGATTCTTAGCTGATTCAAAAACTCAAACGTTCGTAACTCAAAAGTAGGGATGACATCAGGTCGGGTTTAGGTAATCCCGGACCCGAACCCGATTAAGAAACCTCGCCCCAAGCCCGGCCCAAAACCCGTCTGGTCCCCATTTACTTACATACTATCGGGTTTCGGGTTTCCCCACGAGTAAACGGGTATACCCGATTAGTCATTATGTATGTATTTTTCAATAAGTTACCAAATTAAAATATCGAAAAATAACTTAACTACTTCATGTTTAAAGTGTTATAAAATATCACATACAAAAAGTTGATTGAAAAGTTTCTAAAATACTCAAATACACAAAGTATATAAAATATCATATCTCGAAAACTTGTTGTATATGATTATATTGAATAAAATTATACTCGTTTTGAAAACAAATAAGAGAAATCTTTCATACATTAACAATATAATACTAATACTAAAATTTTACATAAAAATTATTATTAAAATTCCTCAGGCCTGGTATACGGGTATGCGGGTCGGGTAAACGAGTTTGTATCCAAACCCATACCCGAACCGGGAATTTTTTTGTAACCATCCCCATACCCGGCCCTTGACCCGACGGACTGGGGTCAGACCCGGCCCTATTATAACGGGTTTCGGGTTTTCCGATCGGGTACGGGTCATTTTGCCATCCCTACTTAAAAGGTTACAAATTTTTACCTTAAGTTCAGACGCTCCTGTCTGGGACAGGCCCTATCTTGTCTGGCACATCACCAACGTATTAAAATTTTATATTGTATGTTAGGATCATGTGGTCTGATAAAACATGTCATCCGACCTCCTATAAAATTCTTCTAGCTCTCTGGAGTGGATGAATTTTTTAAAGCTTACAAGGAAACGAGTCAAATGGGTCAACCCAAACCAATTACGACTTTTAGTATATTACCCATTTTGACCCATTACTAAACATGTCATTCATTTTGTAATTTCTAGTGCTATTAGTTGTCAAAGTAAACAAGAGCAACCCAAATGACATTTAAAAACACCCGTATACCGTAATATCAGAGAAAAAACAGCTCACCTCCAACGATTAACAGCGGACCAGCGATAAAGAAATTAGCATATATCCGCAAGACCAAAATGGTAAAAAGCCCTACTATCAATAGACCAGGAGTATAGCCCAAATAGTGGACAGCACACACAGCAGCTCCCTGTAACAAATCATCAATCAATTCAATAGAATTTATAAAATACAAAGTAAAAAGTACATATTTTCCCAAGTATATACAAAGATTCATATAATATAACTTACTGTAAAGATTATAAGATACAACAATATGGACATTGATGTCAAACTAAGGAAGAAAGACCATATGATAACAAACAATGCAGCTGTGCCCAAATCGAAAAGTGATTCACATCCACGAAAAAAACATTCTTTCCACCGAATAACCAACAAACATAACAATGTACCCAATCTTTCAAATCTGTAACAAACATCAGGCCAATGCTGAATAACTAATACACTGAAATCGTAAGCGACGTAGCACAAAAGATTTTGTATATCCTCCATTATGATCCAACAATGTGGATCATGTAAAACATACTAATGAAATATGTGAAGAACCTAGCTTTATTTAGTTGCATCGTAAAAGAGTAACTGTTAATAATAAAAAAAAGATTAAATTGCTTCACATGTACGTTTTCCAAAAGAATCAACAAACAATAGTACCAGTCCTGTTTTCACTTTCTTTGAACAGAGAGAAAAAAAAATAATAAAATAATAAAAAATGAGAATGATAATGATGTTCATAATGGTCTAATGTTCTTTTTTTTTTTTTTTTTTTGGTTCCAGAGATATAACTTAACTATTTAGTATTACAGTGGTCAGATTTTGATAAAGTAAAATCAAAATGGAATATGCTCAAGAACATGTATGGATTTGAAAGAAAAAGAATATAGTAAGTACACAATGTAATTATGGTGTTTGTGAGTGTGGGAGTGACATGGGGATGGCAATGGATGTCCGATCCATCGGATATCCATTCGATCCGATCCATATAAATGAATATGGATGATCTAAATGTATGCTAAATGGATATGGATATAGATATGGATGATGTGGAAATTTATTGGATCGGGCATGGATGATAATTTCTCATCTATGGATATATCCATTTACCACCCGAAATACATATTTACTTAAATATATGTGTTTACATTTACATATTCTTATATATGTACACTATAAACTACTAAAATGTTATCGAAAATACAAATTGTGAAGATACAGCTATGTGAGTATCATTAAATTCGTATCTCTTGCATATATTACATATCATTGTTAAAAATATTTTGATGATTTCATTTCATAATAGGAATATTTTTGAAAAAACTTAACATTCAACGAACATCCGTTTTCTTGCTTCATCCAACGGATATGTAATGAGGGATCTAATGGCTTAATTTGAACATATTGAGAATGGTACACAAAGTGGAATGAAAACTCACGGTAACCAAAAACTCACGAATGAGTGGATACGAAGGCCACAACCAAAACTCTCTGTATTATTTAATTAATAAAAAACTACCCTAGAAACTCTCATACGGAAGCTATATAACGTAACAAGCAGATAAGTTAATAGATAAAAATAAACTTTTAAAATTTAAATGCAATTTGACTTTTTCACCAATTAATCTTTGTTATCCTATTCCCACTCGGTAGATACCAAGTCCCAAATCCAGACTTTCTTGTTTGGCCCAGATATGTTTCAGTTCAGCCCAATATCCCTCTGAAACGACCCGTCCATATTACTATAAACGCAGTACGTTCTCATTGGTTCCATAGCGAGGTATTTGACCTCTATATGATACGTTTTAGAAAATATTGCATTCGTTTCATAAAAAGCACGTCATTATTATACATAATGCATGTTTTAAACAAGTGGGCAATTATTTAAGAAATAATCCCCAAAATACATCGGTTTCCAAATACTACACACGTGACGTAACAGTCGAATATAATACATGACAAAGGTTTTATTGAATGCAACACTTTATTTAAATAAAAGTATGAGACTCCATGCACAGCTTGCTCAGATAATGCAACAGCGGAAGACTTTCTTAAGGACCTGAGAATAAACATGCGTAAACAGTCAACACAAAGGTTGGTGAGATATATAGGTTTATCATCGATATAAATATAGACCACAAGATTTCATAGTTATAAATATATGTACACTCGCAAGTGTATAAAAGTATTCTATAAGTTGTTGAGCGCTTCGGTAACTATACTTAACCATTAATGTGGCATATTCCCTTCACTGTACCAAGTGTAGTAAAAACGAAGTACTATGCAACCATTTACGATACTAGAACGACTAGCCCGGTTGGGGTTGTCAAACCCGATAGATCTATCAATAGGATTCGCGCTTACATGTTCTTACAACATGTAAATATTAGTTACCAAGCTATTAGGGAAGATATGCAAGGTGGTACAACTCAACGTAGAATATATTTTAAGTACTTGTGTCCATGGCATAAAACATAAAATGCATGTATTCTCATCCCAAAATATTTTTAGAGTTTAAAAATGGGACTATATACTCACAGTAGTAAAAGTATATTAATAATAAGTTTTCAACTTATTTAAAATATGACCGTCGTCCTTGGATTCACGAACCTATAACAATAATAATGATTCAGATAATAATGCGACATATGAATAAAATAAACAAGTTCATAGAATACTTATATAATAATTTTTAACATTTTATGTTAGTAGTCCAATATATATATATATATATATATATATATATATATATATATATATATATATATATATATATATATATATATATATATATATATATATATATAATCTTAGAATTACCCCACGACGTATTGTATACGTATTGTCTTTGCATCAACCCATAGACGTATTGTATACGTATTTTCTTAGAATTAACTAAGACGTATTGTGTACGTATTGTCTTAGAATTTATCAAAACGTATTGTATAATTATTGTGTTAGGACGTACCAAGAATATTATTATACATATATACATTCACAGAATTAACCAAGATTATAATATTTTGTTATACTACTGATAACATGTCCAAATATATATATATAGGATATAAGAAAAGTTAACAAGGATATGGTTAATATAGTTTTTATAATATAAATTTCGTCCATACAACGTTAATTTTATCAGATTTTGTTTTGCTTGCCAAATATTCATTACAACTCCGTTTAAAGTGAATCAAATTGCTATGGATTCATTAAGAAGTGAATTTTACAAAACCAATTCAAAAAGTTCATCCCAAGTAGTAATTTTTAGAGCTTTACCCTCTTTTTATGTCGGTGGACAGATTTGGAAAAATCCCGGCATCCACCCAATATATGATTTTTGATAAAATACTTCCACTTTGTCTAAAATCATGAAAAAAATACTGGAAGTCTTATTTACATATATTAACATATTTCCAAAGTCTTAGCCTCGAACTCAAAGTCTAAGATAGGTTTTTAATTCCCAACCCAAAACAGCCCGCTTTTTACCGAATGGAGATTAAAGGATATATGTTAAGTTTCAAGGTGTTCTTCATATGTACAATTTATAAGTTCTTATATTAACTTAATATAACATCATAATACATATAAATAAGTGTTATTAGAGTTAAGTTAGAAAGATTAGATTAGTTTTTCAAACAAGCTTGGTGTTCACCAAAACAAGTTCTAGTTTTTACAAGTTTTATAAGTATAATAAGATAGCAACTATACAAGGAATTGAACAAGGATTTTGAGAAGTATTTTACCTTGATTATGAAGAGGAAAGTTGCTGAGATTAAAGTATGATATAAGAGCATTCAAGTGAAAGGACCCGTCCTAATCCACCTGGACGAAGTCATCAACATTTGGTCCCATTGCGATGATCGGCTCCAAGTAATGTCCTTATATTGAGCAAATGCACAGCGGAAGACTTAATTCGTACCTGAGAATAAACATGCTTTAAAGTGTCAACCAAAAGGTTGGTGAGTTCATAGGTTTATCATAACAATCATTTCAATATGTTAATAGACCACAAGATTTCATAATCATAAACATAATACACTCGCAAGTGTATGTAAAGCATTCTAAGTGGTTGAGCACTTGGTAACCATACTTAACATTTAATCAACGTCGCATATTCCCTTTATTATGAAATCTCACTACACCGTACCAAGTGTAGTCACCAAAACGAAGTACTGTGCAACCGTTGAATACTGGTCGTCCAGTCCGGTTGGGGTTGTCAGGCCCGATAGATCTATCAACAGGATTCACGTTTACAATACCCATGTAAATAGTAGTTACCAAGCTACAGGGAAATATGCCAGTGGTACAACTCAACGTAGAATATATTTTTAAGTACTAGTGTCTATTTTGTAAACATTTATAAAAGCAGCGCATGTATTCTCAGCCCAAAAATATATATTGCAAAAGCAACTAAAAAGGGAGCAAATGAAACTCACTTTTGCCTTGAAGGTATTTAATTCGACTTGATCTCCGATAGATATCACGAACCTAACCATATATATAATATATCAACATATTTTCTTTTTAAGTAATCGTTACATATATATATATACTTTTAATATTTTTCTTAGTCCGTAGTTATCATTCCGATGTTAGTGGTCCACAATTAGTTGCTTAAATAAAATAAATAAAGACCCTATCGTATTCGTATTGATCAGAATTAATCTCGACCCATGATACCATGTTGTCAAATGACGTGTTGCGTACATAAAGTACCGTGTTGTCAAATGACGTGTTGCGTACAATCATGAGGTCTTATGATTAATCTTCTCCTGTTGCTTACGGGTGGTCCTGAAATATATAAAATCAAATCATAAGTAATTATATATAAAATATCATATTAATTAGAAAAGATATGATTAATTTACTTTTTCTCCAAATATTTTCGTAGCTAAACTTGCTTCGGATACCCAATCTTGTTTTAGTCGTAGTTTCTTCATTACAATTCTATTTTTGTTGGTTCAACTTGCCACTTCCTTGGATCGAGTCAAATTTTAAGAATATGAACTAAAAATACCTTAGTTTGTATTCGAAATCATAGGTTATAGGTCAAACTTTGGTGAAACTTATGAAAGTGATCATTTTCCATCATAAAAACAACATTTAATGATCATTTTTCTAAAAATACTTACACTTTGAGTTAAACCATGAAATTTTTATGTGTTAACATATTCGTAAGAAATATCATTTTTCCAGAACATGAACTTCCAATTCAAAGTTCAAGATGGTTTTTAATTATCCAACCCAAAACAGCCCTCGGTTGCACTCCGACGACGTAGATTCAGTTTTTAAGATGTTCTTTGTAAAACCAAGTTATATCTTGTTAGGTTAGCATATCATTATGATATATTACAGGTCTTGAAGTGTTTTAAAAGTCAAGTTAGAAGGATCTATTTAGTTTGCGAACAAGTTTGAAATCATTCAAACTATGTTCTTGTTGTTAAAATTTTATACCACAAAATAAGATAGCTATATGAATATGAATTGAATAAGATTATGAACAAGGTAACTACCTCAAGTTACTTGGACAAAGTTACTGCAAAAGATAAGAAATAATCTTAGAATCAAATAGTGGTGGAGTTAGATCAAAAGGTTGGAAGTAAACTTCTTCAAATGGGTGGTTATTTTGATATGTTCTTGAAAGAGTCTTCTTATGGTGTTTAAGGCTTGTAATTGAAGCTAAATGATGGGGAAAATGCTTGGAGATGATCAAGTATGAAGTTAGGAGTATTTTGAGAGAGAAATGAGGGTGTAGGTATGAGAAAATGGAGTGAAGAAATGGTGTTCATTTATAAAAACGTTTTTAGTTATTAAAGAAAGAAAAGGATTCCTAATTTTGTTTTCTTACTAATAATTCATACTACTTGACAAATTCTAGTTACCTCATATCTAGGGCAGTAATAATGTTGATTAGGATGTTGATTTGATGTGTATATACCAATAGTAAATACGTATAGAAGCTGGGTATGATACGGGTACATATACCCTAGATATACGTATAGAAATCTTGAGGAAATGGAACGAGAATTCAAATATAGCTATATTTTGTGAATATACTTATATTGTTTTATGTATTTAAGTCCTTAAAAAGTGATTAAATACATTATATATACGATACATGTATAAGCATTATAGATTATAAGTATATATATCAAAGAATGTTACGTATAGTCATCGTTTTGAAAACTTAAGTTAGTAGTTTCAAAATATACTTATAAGTCATTGTCATTAGTACACAATGAGATGTTAAACCATCCTTAAATCATTTTAAATATATATAAATACATATTGATGTCGTAGCGTGGGGGTATGAAATAGTTTATATTTTTACTAGGAAAAGCGATACAAATTACACAAGTTTTAATTATTTATTTACAAATGGGATATACCTAAACCTTGTTACAACACTATAGGCAGTGTACCTAATCGTAGAGTAGTATAGTTTTTAGGAAGTCCGGTTCGTTCCACAGGGAGCGGGCTTATTGCACACTATATTTTTAAACAACTATATTTGTACAAAATATATATAATTATATATAATAATATAGGTTTGTCGATTTATATTTTAAGCGAAGCGTAAAGTAAATGACGATATTTAACTAACAATATAAAATAAATAACAATAATTAAAATGACAATAAATAAAAGTACGAGGAAAAATGAAATAAAATATATTATGCTTATTTAAACTTCCGTAATCATGATGTTTGACGTGTTGATTTTAGTTTTATGCCCATGGGTTAATTGTCCTTTGTCCTGGATTATTTAATATGTCCGTATGGTTTTTGTCCATAACAGTCCATCGGTCATAAATTTAAAGTGCGAGTGTCCTCGTCAAATTATCCTTATACCCGAAGTCAAATATTTCAACTAATTGGGGACTTAAACTGTAACAAGGTTTTAATACTTTGTTTAATAATTACACCAGGATATCGACTGCGTGTAATCCAAGGGTTAATACTTTGTTAACAATAACGCCAAGTGTCCTTGTACATAATTTCACCCCTGTTTTAATAATTCCATAGACTATTAATCCATTCCCGTGTCCGGTTAAATGAACGATTATTCGTACATATAAATATCCCACCCATCGTGTCCGATCGACTGTATATGGTTATTTATAGGGACGTCCAATTGTAAATATTTATATTAAAATTAACAAACTATCATTTAGTTAAACAAATATAAAGCCCATTAATAGCCCATAGTCTAATTTCCACAAGTGTCGTTCTTTTGTCCAAACCCCAATTATGGTACAAAGCCCAATTACCCTGTCTTTAATATTTATTCCAACATCATGATTACTTTGGCTCAAATAAGCATAATAATAACTTAAGTACGAGACATTAATTTAAAAAGGAGAACATAACTTACATTGAGTATTTATCGCGTAGTGTTACACGGACAGAATTTTGACTTCAAAAACCCGTAAAATAACCTTTACATAACCCGAACTAATCTAATATAACACTAATCTATATTATATATATATATATATATATATATATATATATATATATATATATATATATATATATATATATATATATATATATATATTTAATTATATTATACTACGGAGTATTATTATTATTATGTTTTTTAAACTCGCAGAATTCGTGACCTTTTATAGGCATTCTGATTTCTGACAGCTCCGCGAGTCGTGGAGTTTTTGGCCTTCAAACTCCGCGAGTCGTGGAGTTAGAAAATCCAGCTCACAAACTTTTGGCTCCTAGCTTGTCGACATAATAAATATATAAATATAAAATATAAATAATTAATATATTTATTTATATATTATATTATATTCTTGTGCATAGTTGACTTGTAATTTTTGGTCCGTTGCGTCGGGCGTTGATAGTTGACTCATGTCCCGGTTCCGAATTTTCGAACGTCCTTTCGTATAATTTAATATCTTGTACTTTGCGTTTCGTAACTTATACTTTTATCATTTTTAGACGTTTCTTATCAATAAATTGAACCACTTGGATTGTATCTTGTACATTTGAGCTTTTTGGTCATTTGCGTCTTCAAATCGCCGTTTTCGCCTTTTATCTTCGCACTTATTTAATATAAACGATTACAACTTAAAATAGGACAATTACAACTAAATAATTTACATATTGGGAGGATATTGCTACTAAATATATGTTCATTTGGAGCACTATCACATATATATACACAAACGTATAATTATCGTATGTTATATAGTTCGTGATATCATCGGTCATATTGGACGGTCAAACGTTGTGTAAAACTCTTTTCAAAAACACAAGTCTCAACAATTTGGATTGCTTATCATGTTGGTATGGTTTAATTTATGTAAATATTAATCTCATAAGTATAATTTGGTCGGAAAATTCTGGGTCATTACAGTACCTACCCGTTAAAGAAATTTCGTCCCCGAAATTTGATAGAGGTTGTTATGGATAACAATAAGAAGGTTTTCATGACAAATATAAGGTGATAATGGAGTTTTATCATTATTGAGTAATGTAGATAAAACGATTCGATTATGCGAAGAATATAAATGAGACTATCGTAAAAGAGTGAGATGAGTAAAATATATTCGTCTTAACCGATGACGTAGTTATGATTGATTTCCGGGATTTAAAGGATTTAAAGAGAATCTTACGTAATAAGATTTGGTTCTTTGGTGATTAAGGAAATCAGGATCTTCTTTGATTATATGTAATAATCTGTTTCGATTGCTCTGTCGGATATTTCACTATAAATTCACCCCTTCGTTTCCTTATTTTCCACGACTCACACCTTCTATTCTTTCTCCCTTGATTCTTACTTTAAAGCATTCATCAATATGCTCCATCCAGTCCTGATTCTTGATATACTCCTAACTTTTATATCTGTCATTCTTCTTTTTCATCTACCACCAGAAGAATCTATTTACTTCTACTATACTCTTGTGTTTATAGTGTTTCTAATTCTCCCGTGTCTCTATATTGCTATCTGCATCGATATACACGGTTTGTAATTTCGAGGTTATTATCGGAGTTTATATTCTTCCTTATTTTTCGGAGCTTCATGCTTTCGTTTTCTCTTCCCGACTTCGAGTCAAGCGAGTAATGGTCCGGAATTCGTAGATATGAAATTCAGAATGAACATAGCTAATGCTCTAAGAAGAAAATGGTAATAGAACAATTTTGATTTGTTAAATTACCAGAATACCCTGGAGAAGACCGAGTCATCCAGAAAAATATTCTCTTGATATGTTTAGAGATTAGATAGAATATAAGAGTCGTGTAAATGGCACATGATGACGGTACTGTGAATCATCATGCTTCATTAGAAACTCAACATGACTTACTGTAATATAATGACGTTGATCAAGTGTCATTATATTATACTAATCCATGCTTCAGTTCCCAACACTACTTCAAAACATTCATATTTTAAACTCGAAGGTTTCAGAATTTAGAAACTAACACAGTTTCTTTTATGTTGCAGATATTACGGAGAGATAAATGATCTCAGATAAGAATAGTTGTGAAAATATCGCCAGAAATATGGAGGATATTTATAATAGAACATACGAGAATATCTTAGAATTTCTAATATCAATGGATGATGAAGAAGATTTGTCTGTGAAGGTTTAGAATGAGAAATAAGATGTTTGCTAACGATTTCAGCAGGCACAGAATCATTTGGATTCTTTGAAGGCAAAATTATTCTTTGTGATTTGTCCACGGCTTTCTTCATAGTTTCGCATAATCCCTTTTTCGGTACTAAATTTTCTATCGAGCGTTCCTAACACTCCTTTCTTTATCATCAAACTTTTGGCCATTAAGATCATCTACAACATGCTGCTTCGTCAGCATTTTCAAAGTTAACTGATCTGGGTCATCGGTTATCAAACCGAGGTAGTTTCAGGAGAATTGTGTTTTTAGAATGATTAATCGCTGGTGGTAATATTGTGGAATATAAAAGGTTCCTCAGTAACAATAAAGAGTACGCATATATATCGCGGTTATAATAAAGTTGTTTCGGATGAAAAGTCGGAGTTGACTTGCTGGAGCTGTGACAAAATTCGATACTTTGGAAAGGGATTGCAAAACGATATTCGGTAATAACAATGTCAAAGGAACTAGAACAGATACGTGTCAAATGTTTACTCAGTTTCCGAGGGTTTTTCAGGTGCATAACTATATGCATCAATCTTTTCTTCCGTAGATGAAGTGCGGTTGGTTTATCCTCTCAATTGAGGTGTTTTTAAGAATCATGATAGATTTGAACGCTGATTGTAATCGTCGAGATACAATGAGGTTTAAGATGAAATCAAGTGGCAATCTTGAAGAAATGTTTAGTTTCCTATGTTATAATCAATATTTTAATTCATTTTAATTGTCCAATGTCATTAGTCCACAGTCGATAGTCCATAGTAACAGTCCAATAATTTATATATAGTTTAATATATAATATACGAATTAATTAATACGTGTCGTGACCCGTATACGTCTCAGACTCGATCACAACTCAAACTATATATATTATTGTAGAATCAACCTCAACCCTGTATAGAGAACTCGATCATTACTGCATATAGAGTGTCTATGGTGATTCCAAATAATATATATAGATGCGTCGATATGATATGTCAAAACATTGTATACGTGTCCCGATATTTAAAGTGCGTAAAATAATTACAGAAATTAAATGACGATAAATAAAAGTGCGATAATTAAATTGCGATAAATAAACTGCGGTAAATAAAATGTAATCAGTTAGCTAGGAACAGTTAGCTGGAACAGTTAGCGTGGATTCTTAACAAAAATTTTCATAGTTAATTTGTTTGTTTCTAACAGATTTTATTTTGTCATATGTTTTCTTCATATGCCACTTGTTGGATTCTGGGAAGTCAAAATCCAAATATGAAATTGAATGAAAATGGTTATTCTGCGGTGAACGGATACGTATATCGGTGGTTGTAAGTAGGATAGTAAATGACTGTTGAATCAGCTTCGACGAATGTACAATGTAACTTATTAAGATGAAATCTAATTATTCCTCGGGTATTACGTACCCGTAAAAAAATTTCACCATTAATATTTTGTACAAAAGAACTTTTAATTACAATCTTTATGAAAACATATATACATATATATTTTTTTCAGATGAAATCATGAATTTAATGAGTTAATATGATATTAATCTCATTTGCTTTTCGGCTTGAGCTAGAATAAGAAATCTCTAAAACTTTTTGAAACCACATATTCTTCGCAGAATATCAATGAAGTTATGGATCAATACTTCATCGTTCATTATTGTTGGTACTCCTTAGTATCAATGGTGCGTATGATGTTGATGTTTGTGGGACAGATTATGATGTCGAGACGTGTGATACGGATGTTGTTTGTTAGTGGTGATGATGGTATTGTTGATGTTATTGATGGTGGTGCTGATTATGCTGCTGGTGCTGTTGCCGGTGTTTGCAACCTTCGCACCATGTTCTCCAAAGCCGTCACGCGAGCGCGAAGTTCGTTAACTTCTGCTAGTACACCGGGATGATTGGCGGTTGGAGCGAGCGAATGAACAAGATTTGTAATATGGGATAGTATATAATCGTGACGAGATACTCTAGAAATGAGAGAGAAAATGGTGTTTCGAATAGGTTCGCCGGTAAGTGCTTCAGGTTCATCGCCAAGAGGGCAATTTGGTGGATGGAATGGATCACCTTCTTCTTGTCTCCAGTGATTTAGTATATTACGAACCCATCCCCAATTCATCCAGAATAGATGATGGGAAATTGGTTGATCCATTCCGGTGAAGCTGCTTTCGGAGCCCGAATGGAAATTCATATCGGCATAACTGTCGGAATCTGAAGAATTCGAACTAGTTGCGGAATCCATCTTGTATAATGGGGAAAATGAATTTTTGGTATGGAATAGATTATAGGAGTTAGATTTGGTACTCTTCAATACATAATTTACATATGTATATATAATACCAAAATCCCGTAAATTACGGAGAATCTTTGAAAAGATATCAGTCAAAGTTCGCAATAACAGATATGCTAAGATAAGAATTCGTCTATACACTATCAATGCAGTAAATGCAGTAAAACGTGTCTAGACTTATGAATGATAAGCAGGAAATTTCCTAAGGATGATAAGCAGATGATTTTCGACTAGAAATGATAAGCAAAACTTTTGACATGTAGACACGGTCGAAGTCTAGACTCATTAATTCATCCTAACAACTACTAGTTAGACACACTAATGCAAGACCTGATTCGCTACGACCACCGCTCTGATACCAACTGAAAGGACCCGTCCTAATCCACCTGGACAAAGTCATCAACATTTGGTCCCATTGCGATGATCGGCTCCAAGTAATGTCCTTATATTGAGCAAATGCACAGCGGAAGACTTAATTCGTACCTGAGAATAAACATGCTTTAAAGTGTCAATCAAAAGGTTGGTGAGTTCATAGGTTTATCATAACAATCATTTCAATATGTTAATAGACCACAAGATTTCATAATCATAAACATAATACACTCGCAAGTGTATGTAAAGCATTCTAAGTGGTTGAGCACTTGGTAACCATACTTAACATTTAATCAACGTCGCATATTCCCTTTATTATGAAATCTCACTACACCGTACCAAGTGTAGTCACCAAAACAAAGTACTGTGCAACCGTTGAATACTGGTCGTCCAGTCCGGTTGGGGTTGTCAGGCCCGATAGATCTATCAACAGGATCCGCGTTTACAATACCCATGTAAATAGTAGTTACCAAGCTACAGGAAAATATGCCAGTGGTACAACTCAACGTAGAATATATTTTTAAGTACTTGTGTCTATTTTGTAAACATTTATAAAAGCAGCGCATGTATTCTCAGCCCAAAAATATATATTGCAAAAGCAATTAAAAAGGGAGCAAATGAAACTCACTTTTGCCTTGAAGGTATTTAATTCGACTTGATCTCCGATAGATATCACGAACCTAACCATATACATAATATGTCAACATATTTTCTTTTTAAGTAATCGTTACATATATATATATATACTTTTAATATTTTTCTTAGTCCGTAGTTAGCAGTCCGATGTTAGTGGTCCACAATTAGTTGCTTAAATAAAATAAATAAAGACCCCATCGTATTCGTATTGATCAGAATTAATCTCGACCCATGGTACCATGTTGTCAAATGACGTGTTGTGTACATAAAGTACCGTGTTGTCAAATGACGTGTTGCGTACAATCATGAGGTCTTATGATTAATCTTCTCGTGTTGCTTACGGGTGGTCCTGAAATATATAAAATCAAATCATAAGTAATTATATATAAAATATCATATTAATTAGAAAAGATATGATTAATTTACTTTTTCTCCAAATATTTTCGTAGCTAAACTTGCTTCGGATACCCAATCTTGTTTTAGTCGTAGTTTCTTCATTACAATTCTGTTTTTGTTGGTTCAACTTGCCACTTCCTTGGATCGAGTCAAATTTTAAGAATATGAACTAAAAATACCTTAGTTTGTATTCGAAATCATAGGTTATAGGTCAAACTTTGGTGAAACTTATGAAAGTGATCATTTTCCATCATAAAAACAACATTTAATGATCATTTTTCTAAAAATACTTACACTTTGAGTTAAACCATGAAATTTTTATGTGTTAACATATTCATAATAAATATCATTTTTATAGAACATGAACTTCCAATTCAAAGTTCAAGATGGTTTTTAATTATCCAACCCAAAACAGCCCCCGGTTGCACTCCGACGACGTAGATTCAGTTTTTAAGATGTTCTTTGTAAAACTAAGTTATATCTTGTTAGGTTAGCATATCATTATGATATATTACAGGTCTTGAAGTGTTTTAAAAGTCAAGTTAGAAGGATCTATTTAGTTTGCGAACAAGTTTGAAATCATTCAAACTATGTTCTTGTTGTTAAAATTTTATACCACAAAATAAGATAGCTACATGAATATGAATTGAATAAGATTATGAACAAGGTTACTACCTCAAGTTACTTGGACAAAGTTACTGCAAAAGATAAGAAATAATCTTGAAATCAAAGAGTGGTGGAGTTAGATCAAAAGGTTGGAAGTAAACTTCTTCAAATGGGTGGTTATTTTGATATGTTCTTGAAAGAGTTTTCTTATGGTGTTTAAGGCTTGTAATTGAAGCTAAATGATGGGGAAAATGCTTGGAGATGATCAAGTATGAAGTTAGGAGTATTTTGAGAGAGAAATGAGGGTGTAGGTATGAGAAAATGGAGTGAAGAAATGGTGTTCATTTATAAAAACGTTTTTAGTTATTAAAGAAAGAAAAGGATTCCTAATTTTGTTTTCTTACTAATAATTCATACTACTTGACAAATTCTAGTTACCTCATATCTAGGGCAGTAATAATGTTGATTAGGATGTTGATTTGATGTGTATATACCAATAGTAAATACGTATAGAAGCTGGGTATGATACGGGTACATATACCCTAGATATACGTATAGAAATCTTGAGGAAACGGAACGAGAATTCAAATATAGCTATTTTTTGTGAATATACTTATATTGTTTTATGTATTTAAGTCCTTAAAAAGTGATTAAATACATTATATATACGATACATGTATAAGCATTATAGATTATAAGTATATATATCAAAAAATGTTACATATAGTCATCGTTTTGAAAACTTAAGTTAGTAGTTTCAAAATATACTTATAAGTCATTGTCATTAGTACACAATGAGATGTTAAACCATCCTTTAATCATGTTAAATATATATAAATACATATATATACACAAACGTATAATTATCGTATGTTATATAGTTCGTGATATCATCGGTCATATTGGACGGTCAAACGTTGTGTAAAACTCTTTTCAAAAACACAAGTCTCAACAATTTGGATTGCTTATCATGTTGGTATGGTTTAATTTATGTAAATATTAATCTCATAAGTATAATTTGGTCAGAAAATTCCGGGTCATTACATCAAGTGTGTGTTTTTAGTTTAAGAAAATGTGGAGTAAAAATGAGTTAAAATGGTCCTTATTTATAAGCTTATAATTTTGACTTTTAGTGAAAATATCTAAGATAAGTTAAATTGTATTAAGTCATGCATGACATATTAAATTGATTAGCTCATGGATGACATATTACACAAATAATTACAGATTTCTATTGGTATATACCAATAGTAAATACTTCTAGAAGCTGTGTATAATACGGGTAAAAATACCGTATAAATGCGAGTAGAATTCTTTGAGAAAATTGAACGGAAATATGAGTATAGCTATCCTTTATATGTATTGGTATATTATAAAGTGTATTCAATACTTGTAAGGATGTATTTACACTCGTAATACATTATATGTAAATACATTTTAACATAAGTTAATTACGTCGTTTAAATAGTAATATATATTGTTTGAAAACTCTTTAAATTAGTAGTATATATATATATATATATATATATATATATATACTTTGTTAATATACTTAATGAGATATTTAATTATCATATTTTCAAGTTAAATATATATAAATCCATATATATACACAATAATTAAACAATTAAATCAAGTTATGACGTTCGTGAATCGTCGGAATAAAAGGGTGACCAAAAGCTTGTGTAAAACTCTTTCCGGAGGTTCAAGACTTATTAAAATTCATTGCTTATCAAGTCGGAATTATTAAATCATGTAAATAGTATAATCAAGTAGTCGGAAAAATACGGGTCGTTACAGTACCTACCCGTTAAAGAAATTTCGTCCCGAAATATGATCTAGATCGTCATGGCTGACAATAAGTATGTTTTCATGACGAATACGAGTTGGAAATTTAGAGTATTATCATCAGTGAGTAATATGGATAAAACTATTCGATTATGTGAAGTGTATGAGTGAAACTATCGCAAAATAGTGAAATGAGGAAAGTAAAGATTCGTCTTAACTTTTGACGTCATCACGGTTGATTTTCGGATTAAAGAAAATCTTTGTAATCTTAATAAGATTTGATTCTTCGGTAATTAAGGAAATTAGAATTTTCTTCGATTAGGTGCTTTAATATGCCTCGATTGCTATGTCTGATATATCGCTATAAATTAACAACCCCTTCGTTTCCTTATTTCCACATCTCTCATCTTCTATACTTTCATCCTTAATTCATACTTCCAAAACATTCATCAATATGCTCCATCCGGTTCTAATCCTTGATATACTCCTAACTTTTATATCCGTCATTCTTCTTTTTCATCTGCCGCCAGAAGAATCTATTCACTTCTACTATACTCTTGGTTTTATAGTGTTTTTAGTTCTCCCGTGTCTTTTCGTTGCAATACATATTGATATACACGGTTTGTAATTTATGTATTGTCGTCGGGCCTTATATCTTTCCTTATTTTTCGGAGTCCCTGCTCGTGTTTTTCCATAATCATTGACATCTACGGTTAATGGTCTTTTCTGTTTGCTGCGATTTATACCTCCTTTCTATTTCGGAGCTTCATGCTTTTGTTTTCTTTTCGCAAGTAAGGGTCCAGAATTCGTAGGTATGGAGTTTCGAATTATCATAATATGCAAAGTAGAAAGGAAAGGTAGTAGCACGATTTGATTTGTCAAATTACCAGAATATTCGGAAAAGACCGAATCATCAAGAAAATATTTTCTTGATATTTTGTTAGAGGTTAAATAGAATGCAAGAGTCGTGTAACATGGCACATGATGACGTTATGATCTGTGAATCATCACATTCCATTTAGAAACTCGCCATGACTTACTGTAATATAATCACGTTGATCAAGTGTCATCTTATTATACTAATGATAATGCTAAAAACGAACATATATTTCATAGCATTATTCCTCAAGAAAGACAAGCTTTTAGTTGCAATTGTTCTATTTACAAGTGATATTCGTTTAAATAATAAAAGGTGAAGACAAAAGACAGATTCGACGATTTGAAGACGCAAACGACCAAAAAGCTCAAAAGAACAAAAGACAATCAAAAAGGTTCCAATTATTGATAAGAAACGTCTCGAAATCACAAGAGTACAAGATTCAAAACGCAAAGTACAAGATATTAAATTGTACGCGAGGACGTTCGAAAATCCGGAACCGGGACTAGAGTCAACTCTTAACGCTCGACGCAACGGACTAAAAATTACAAGTTAACTATGTATATAAATATAATATAATATATAATTAATTATATTAATTATATATATATTATATATATATATTAAAAACTGTCGGCAGCCAGAAACTCCAAGGGTGTGAATTGAAAATACCTCTCCGCGACTCGCGGAGTTTGAAGGGCTTTTTGCCGCGAGTCGCGGAGCCCCAAATTTCACTTCTGGCTATAAAGCCAACCGAATTCTGATCGAATTTATCATCATTTTTTCTTCTCATTCATACGAAGTAATATATATTTATATTTATAATTTATATTTTAATTTTAATTATAATTCTAATAATAAGGGTATGTTAGCGAATGTTGTAAGGGTGTAAGTCGAAATTCTGTCCGTGTAACGCTACGCTATTTTTAATCATTGTAAGTTATGTTCAACCTTTTTATATTAATGTCTCGTAGCTAAGTTATTATTATGCTTATTTAAAACGAAGTAATCATGATGTTGGGCTAATTACTAAAATTGGGTAATTGGGCTTTGTACCATAATTGGGGTTTGGACAAAAGAACGACACTTGTGGAAACTAGACTATGGGCTATTAATGGGCTTTATATTTGTTTAACTAAATGAAAGTTTGTTAATGTTAATATAAAGATTTACAATTAGGCGTCCCTATAAATTACCATATACACTCGATCGGACACGATGGGCGGGGTATTTATATGTACGAATAATCGTTCATTTAACCGGACACGGGAATGGATTAATAGCCACTAGAATAATCAAAACAGGGGTGAAATTACATTCAAGGGTAATTGGTGTAATTGTTAACAAAGTAGTAAAACCTTGGTTTACACGCAGTCGATAACCTGGTGTATTCATTAAACAAAGTATTAAAACCTTGTTACAATTCGAATCCCCAATTAGTTGGAATATTTATCTTCGGGTATAATAATAATTTGTCAAGGACACTTGCAATTTATATTTATGACTGATGGACTGTTATGGACAAAAACCAGACGGACATATTGAATAATCCAGGACAAAGGACAATTAACCCAAGGGCATAAAACTAAAATCAACACGTCAAACATCATGATTACGGAAGTTTAAATAAGCATAATTCTTTTATTTCATATTTAATTTCCTTTATTTTATATTTAATTGCACTTCTAATTATCGCACTTTTATTTATTGTTATTTTATTTAATCGCACTTTTATTTATCGTACTTTTTAATTATCGCAATTTAATTTTATCGCATTTTTATTATTCGCAATTTCATTATCGTTATTTACTTTACGCTTTAATTTAAGTCTTGTATTTATTTTATATTTTACATTAGGTTTTAACTGCGACTAAAGTCTTAAAATCGACAAACCGGTCATTAAACGGTAAAAACCCCCCTTTATAATAATAATATTACCTATATATATATATTTGTATTTTTATAAAAGTAAACTAATATAGCGTTGAGCTTTGTTTAAAGATTTCCCTGTGGAACGAACCGGACTTACTAAAAACTACACTACTGTACGATTAGGTACACTGCCTATAAGTGTTGTAGCAAGGTTTAAGTATATCCATTCTATAAATAAATAAATATCTTGTGTAAAATTGTATCGTATTTAATAGTATTTTCTAGTAAAATAATAACTATTTTATATACACCCCGCTGCACATCAAGTATTTTTGGCGCCGCTGCCGGGGATCTATCTTAAAAGCCGGAAGCGCAACGCTAATATATAAAAAAAAAAAAAAAAATTTAGTTACTTTTATTAAAAATTCGCTTTTGTAAAAATACGTTTTAAATATTCAAAAATATAAAAAGAAAAACAAAAATATAAGTATTTTTAGGATTTTGTTAAATATTTAAGTTTTATAAGTTTCTTTATTTTTATTTTAGTTTATAAAAATATAAGTTTTAATTTTAATATCTTTTATTTAATTAAAAAACAGAAAACATAAATAAAAAAAAAAAAATAAAGAAAAACGCGTAAAAGTGAAACCTGTCAGCTCAAATTCTGAACCCCGCGACTCGCGGGGTTTTCCTCTTTATTTGCCGCGACTCGCGGAGGGCTTCTGACACACGGACAAAAACCCTAATCACGGGTTATTTTTAATTATTATTATTATTAAAACCTAAATATTATTATTATTATTATTATTAGTTTTATTTTACTTTTTACTTTTTATTTATATATTTTAGTTAAATTAGTTTTATTAAAATTGTAAAATTAATAGTTTATTAAATAAATAACATAAAAATAATATTTTTATAAAAATTATACTTTTTACAACTTTTTGTATATTTTTATATTTTGTACCTTTTTAATCGTTGTAGCGTAATATTTGTATTTTTAGCTCATATTTAATTTTAAACTTAGTTTTTGCTATAATTATTTTTACTCCTATATTTTTAGGCTTTGCCGTAGAATTCCTTAAGTGCTTTTTCTTTAGACTAAGATTTAGGTGCTTTAGAATTTTGCGACGCCTTTTTAAGTTTTAGTTTCTTTTTAAGTTATTTCCATTTGGGATTTAATTTTTCTTGTAAGCTTTAATATTTTTAGACCTTTTACTATGTATCAATTATCATTCCAATTAGTAATTTCAATTTGCGATTATAATTTTAAGTTAGTTGTAGTAATAAGGTTAAATTAGTTAAGTATTTTTAAGTTTTTATAAGTTTCTTTTATTTGTCCGTCAACTTTTATTTTTCAACCATTATTTTTCTTTTTCGACTTTTTTTTCGACGCGCAATCTTTTTCTCTCTTATTTCTCGCTATTCTAGTTTTAGGACTTAGAATTTTATTCTACTTCTTATCTAAATTTCTAAAAATTACGAAAATTTATTTTAAGTGGTTAAATTAATAGACATCAAAATTTTCTGGTTCGTAGTAATAGTTGGATTTGTACGTGGACCGGGTTATTGGAGCCAAACAGTCCTCAATTATATTGAGACCAAACGAATCCTGCCCCTCTGCTGCATCTTTTGGCTATTCGAAACGTGGGCAAAATCAGAAAAGTCTATTGATTGGATAACTTATTATAATTTTTCTTTCCTTTTTAAAACTAATAGGATATTCTGTGAATGCACCGAGCAAGACGTTCATCACCTTTTGTACGTTCACCACCTGTAACTCGATCAAGACATCGTTTAACAAATATAACCGCCGTTGATTTTTCTTTAGAATCGTCATCCAGTCGACCAAGTACTTCAGTTCAAATTTCCGATAATCCAGTTTTTGAAACAAACCTAACAATTGAGAATCCAGAAAATATTCAGGAACGGTTTGTAGATCCTGAACCATTAAACTTTCCTCCGGAACCACCAATCATTCAAACAGAGATTGTTGAGGAACGAACTATTAAATCAGAACCATCTAGTGATACCGAGTCAACAAATTCAATTATGGAGAATCTGGAACCTTTAAGTATGGAAGACCGAATGAGAGCTAAACGCACTGGCCAAGGTCACGCAATTACTCATCCAGACATTAATGCGCCAGATTATGAAATCAAAGGACAAATTCTACACATGGTGACTAATCAATGCCAATTTAGTGGTGCACCGAAGGAAGATCCAAATGAACATCTACGTACCTTTAATAGGATCTGCACACTATTTAAAATCCGAGAAGTGGAGGATGAACAAATATATCTCATGTTATTTCCCTGGACTTTAAAGGGAGAAGCCAAAGATTGGTTGGAATCGTTACCTGAAGGGGCGATCGATACATGGGATGTTTTAATTGACAAATTTCTTAAACAATTCTTTCCTGCATCTAAAGCCGTAAGACTTCAAGCAGAAATTGTTACGTTCACACAAAAACCAAATGAAACTCTATATGAGGCATGGACAAGATATGGAAAGTTGTTAAGAGGATGTCCGCAACATGGTTTAGACACTTGTCAAATAGTACAAATATTCTACCGAGGATGCGACATCACTACAAGAAAAGACATAGATATAGCAGCTGGTGGTTCGATTATGAAGAAAACCGAAACTGATGCTTACAAAATTATTGATAATACTGCTTCCCACTCACATGAGTGGCACCAAGAAAAAGATATCATTAGATCATCTAAAGCAGCTAGAGCCGATTCTAGCCATGACTTAGATTCCATTTCCGCAAAGATAGATGCTGTGGAGAGACGAATGGAAAAGATGACTAAGGATATTCACTCAATACGAATTAGTTGTGAGCAGTGTGGAGGACCACATTTGACAAAAGATTGTCTCAGTATTGAATTAACAATGGAACAAAGAGAGAATATTTCATACATAAACCAAAGGCCTGGAAATAATTATCAAAATAATTATCAACCGCCAAGACCGATTTACAATCAAAACCAGAATTATAACCGAAATATTCCATACAATAACCAACAAGGTCCTAGCAATCAACAAGTATCCAATAATACTTATAATCAGCAAAGACCGAATTTTCAAAACAAACCACCACAACAAAGCGATGATAAAAAGCCGAATTTAGAAGATATGATGACGAAGCTAGTTGAAACTCAAACGCAGTTTTTCACATCTCAAAAACAAACTAATGAACAAAATGCTCAAGCATTTAGAAATCAACAAGCTTCTATTCAAAATCTGGAACAAGAAGTAAGTAACCTAGCAAGGTTAATAGGTGAAAGAAAACCGGGAAGTTTACCTAGTGATACGAATGCTAACCCCCGGAATGAAACAGCTAAAGCTATTACCACAAGAAGTGGTACAACACTTAAACCACCTGAAATACCTGTAACTTCTGATGAAACTATTCCTACTACACAAGAACCACAACCTGATCAAGATAAGGAAAAAGAACCGGTAGTTGAAAAGGTTAATGAAGATAACACAGTTAAGGATAAACCTTATGTTAAACCATACCAACCACCTCTTCCTTATCCGAGTAAAATGAAGAAAGAGAAACTTGAAGCCGAGCAATCCAAATTCTTGGATATGTTTAAACAGATAAATGTAAATCTTCCTTTCATTGATGTGATTTCAGGAATGCCAAGATATGCTAAATTCTTGAAAGATCTAATCACGAATAGAAAGAAAATGGAAGAACTCTCGGCTGTTACTATGAATGCTAATTGTTCAGCAGTGCTGTTGAATAAGATACCAGAAAAACTATCTGATCCAGGAAGTTTCACAATTCCATGTTTTCTGGGTAGTCTTAGTTCAATAGAAGCATTGGCAGACTTAGGTGCTAGTATAAATCTAATGCCGTATTCACTATACGCTAAACTAGACCTTGGAGAATTGAAACCAACCAGAATAAGCATACAACTAGCCGATAGATCAATAAAATATCCTAGAGGGATAATGGAGAACATGCTAGTTAAAGTTGGTACTTTAGTATTTCCAGTAGATTTTGTTGTTTTAGACATGGAAGAAGATTCTCAAGTTCCTCTCATATTAGGAAGACCATTCTTAAACACGGCTAAAGCAATGATAGACGTGTTCGGTAAGAAACTGACCCTAAGTATAGAGGATGAGAGTGTTACCTTTTCAGTTGATAGAGCCATGCAACAACCACAATCTGCAGATGATACATGTTATTATATTAAAACTATAGATGCACATGCAGAATTATTAGAAGAATTTCCAGAATTACAAGGAACAGGAGAATGTTCTTTAGGAGAAGGAAATGAACCAATTGATGAAGCTGAAATGTTAGCTACACTTATAGCTAATGGATATGAACCAACAACAGAAGAAATTCAAATGCTAAAAGAAGAAGACAGATATCGATATAAATCATCGATAGAAGAACCTCCGAAATTAGAGTTAAAGCCACTTCCAAACCATTTGGAATACGCTTATTTACATGGTGAATCTGAATTACCTGTAATAATATCGTCTTCTCTTACTGAAAATGAGAAATCACAACTCATTTCTGTGTTGAAAGCTCATAAACCAGCCATTGCATGGAAGATTCATGATATTAAAGGAATAAGTCCTTCGTATTGCACACATAAAATCCTTATGGAAGAAGGTCATAAAACGTATGTGCAACGCCAACGAAGACTAAATCCTAATATGCAAGATGTAGTTAAGAAAGAGATTATTAAACTGCTAGATGCAGGTTTAATTTATCCAATTTCTGATAGTCCATGGGTAAGCCCAGTTCAATGCGTGCCTAAGAAGGGTGGCATGACTGTCATCACAAATGAGAAAAATGAGCTTATTCCTACTAGGACTGTAACAGGATGGCGTGTGTGTATTGATTATAGAAAATTAAATGACGCCACCAGAAAAGATCACTTTCCCTTACCTTTCATAGATCAAATGTTGGAAAGATTAGCCGGAAATAGTTACTATTGTTTTCTAGATGGATTTTCCGGATATTTTCAAATTCCAATAGCACCCGAAGACCAAGAGAAAACCACATTCACGTGCCCTTATGGTACTTTTGCTTACAAACGCATGCCATTTGGACTTTGTAACGCCCCTGCAACCTTTCAAAGGTGTATGATGGCGATTTTTCATGACATGATAGAAGAATGCATGGAAGTATTCATGGATGACTTTTCAGTCTTCGGTGATACATTTAAATCATGTCTAGTTAATCTGGAACGAATGCTAATTAGATGCGAAAAATCAAATCTAGTACTTAATTGGGAGAAATGCCATTTTATGGTTAAAGAAGGCATCGTTCTTGGACATAAAATTTCAAAAGAAGGAATTGAAGTGGATAGAGCTAAAGTAGATGTAATTGCTAAACTTCCACATCCCACAAATGTTAGAGGAGTTAGGAGTTTTCTAGGGCATGCCGGTTTTTACCGACGTTTTATAAAAGATTTTTCTAAAATTGCCACTCCTATGAATAAACTCCTAGAAAAGGATGCCCCATTCATCTTTTCAGATGAATGTATCAAATCTTTTAATATTCTTAAAGAAAAACTCACTAATGCACCGATCATGATAACACCAAATTGGAATCTACCATTTGAACTAATGTGCGATGCAAGTGATTTTGCAATGGGAGCCGTTTTAGGACAAAGGATTGAAAAACGATTTCAACCTATATATTATGCTAGTAAGACATTACAAGGAGCACAAACGAACTATACAACTACTGAAAAAGAACTCCTTGCTATTGTCTTTGCTTTTGACAAATTTCGATCATATCTCGTTCTAGCAAAAACGGTGGTCTATACCGACCATTCTGCTCTTAGATACCTATTTTCAAAACAAGATGCTAAACCAAGATTAATCCGTTGGATCTTACTCTTACAAGAGTTTGATATTGAAATCCGAGATAAAAAAGGAGCAGAAAATCTCGCCGCTGATCATCTTTCTCGTCTTGAAAATCCCGAATTAGAAGTTCTGAATGAATCGGCCATACAAGACAACTTTCCTGATGAATATCTATTGAAGATAGATTATAAAGAAATCCCATGGTTTGCAGACTATGCAAACTACTTAGTTTGTGGATTCCTTGAAAAAGGATTATCGTACCAAAGACGAAAGAAATTCTTCAGTGATATAAAACACTATTTCTGGGAAGATCCACATCTGTTTAAAAGTTGTCCCGATGGAATAATACGCCGATGTGTATTTGGAGATGAAGCTAGTAAAATTTTAAACCATTGTCACACAGGACCAACAGGAGGGCATTATGGACCTCAACTAACAGCAAGAAAAGTTTATGAAGCTGGATTCTATTGGCCTACAATTTACAAAGACGCACACCTTCTTTGCAAATCCTGTGATGCATGTCAAAGGGCCGGAAAAATAAGTCAACGTGATGAAATGCCACAAAATGTCATCCAAGTATGTGAAGTATTTGACATTTGGGGTATTGACTTTATGGGTCCATTTCCAAAATCTCATAATAATCTATATATACTCGTAGCCATTGACTATGTATCTAAATGGGCGGAAGCACAAGCTCTCCCAACTAACGATGCACGAGTTGTAGTAAACTTTTTGAAACGTCTTTTTGCAAGGTTTGGAACACCGAAAGCTTTAATAAGTGATCGGGGTACTCATTTCTGTAATAATCAACTTGAGAAAGTTCTTAAAAGATATGGAGTAACTCATAAAATCTCCACCGCATATCATCCACAAACAAGTGGACAAGTTGAAAATACAAACCGAGCTTTAAAACGTATTCTAGAGAAAACTGTAGGATCAAATCCAAAGGAATGGTCCATTAAATTGGAGGATGCACTCTGGGCTTTTAGAACAGCCTACAAAACTCCAATTGGAACCACACCTTTTAGACTTGTTTATGGAAAAGCATGTCATCTTCCAGTAGAAATTGAACACAAAGCATTTTGGGCTTTGAAGACATGTAATCTTGATTTACATGAAGCCGGACGTCTACGATTAAGTCAACTAAACGAATTAGAAGAATTAAGACATGAAGCATACGAAAATTCGTTAATCTATAAAGAAAGGACGAAGAAATGGCATGATAAAAGAATCAGAAGTTCAAAAGAATTTAAAGAAGGAGACAGAGTTCTTCTTTTCAATTCACGATTCAAGCTATTTCCTGGAAAATTGAAATCAAGATGGTCTGGACCATTCATAGTCAAAAGAGTTTTCCCATACGGAACGATAGAATTAATAAATTCAAATGGGATTGAATTTAAAGTTAATGGTCACAGAGTTAAACATTACATACAGGGTCCGATGGAGGTCGACAACGAAGTTAATCACAATTTCGATGCCACAGCTAACTAAGTGTGAGGAGAATCAAGTCTTTAAAGGATAATATATATTTCTGTTAGAGTTAGATTGTCTGTTTTCGTGTAGTTCTCGAAAATGGAACACGTATGGTCTTTCCCTAGCAGACCCTAAAGAACTAGTCTTCTCCCCCCATTCTGAATTTTTATTTTTTTTAGGTTTTTACGAAATGAAGACTGCCTGTGAACTAAACCATGGTCTAATGCTACACGCTTTGATCACTAAACGTAATAATGACATACTCCCGAGTGAAATAGTATCGGTAATCAGAGAAAGAATGGACGGAGTTAGAAAAGGATCCAGATGCGAAGATAATAAGTTACAATTTGGTAAAGGAAAATCAAAATCCGCAGCGAAAAGAAGAGCACGACACCTAGAAAAATGTCACAAATGCGGAAAATGGTCACATGGAGGTAAATGTTCAAATAATCAAACCTATTCAAATACCGAATTTGTTACTTTATGCAGAGACGGACCGTTCATATGTTTAGAAGAAAAGACAATGAATGCTCGAGGTTACGCCTATGCAGCCATGGAAGACCAATTAAACCGACTATCTTATGAATATAATAGATCATATAACTAAGAAATCTATTTCACAGGTATGTCTGTACAGTTTTTATTTTTATTTTTATTTTTAACCTTTTGATAATAAACGCTAATTTGTTCGCTAAAAAGTATTAAATTGGTATTAAATAAAATTAGGTTTGGCGACCGAAATTATTGATATCATTCAAAAATTTATTACATCACTGCGAAATTTAACGTTTATTCTTAAGGTATAAATATCTTTAATCAATCAACCCAAAATATTTCAAAAATTCGTCATGAGTTAAATTAGGTCTTGGAACCGAAATTACTTTACCGAAAAGAGGGGCGCATATTTTTGATAATATTTGATTGATTAAAGTGGGATAAAAAGACAAAAAGATTTTTTATTTTATTATGTTTTTAATCTTAATATTTAAATCTTAAATTAATATTGTAAACTTTGTAAAAACAATATTTTTTTAAAAATTGTAAATATTTAAAAAAAAATTAATATAAGTTTGTTATGAATTTATGAATTTTTAAATTAAGTTTGGTGTGAATTTTTAATTTTTAAAAAAATATATATAATTTTATGCATTTCAAATTTTAAGTTTGGTGTGATTTTTTTTTTTTAATTTTGAATTTTAAATTTAAGTTGTGTGAATTTAAAAACAAAAATTTACTTTATCTCATTAAGTTAAAAATATGATTTTTAAAATTCGTCGTAAGTTGAAGACTAGGTCTTTGAACCGAAATTGCTTTACCCGAGGGAGGGACGAGAACTTTTATTATCATTATTTTTAATCTTATTGATTTAAAGTATGCCAAAAACATTGAAAAAACCCAAAAATCTTAGCTTTTAAAACAATCGCTACAAAAAGACAAATTTTAAAATTTTGTCGAAGGACGGACTAGGACATCAATCCGAAACGACCTCGTCCTAAATAACAAGGGAAACAAAATTTTAAAATTAATTTCTTAATTGTTTTATAAGTTTAAAAAAAAAAAAAAAAAAAAAAAAAAAAAGGGTAAACTCCGCGACTCGCGGAGTTTTAAGTGCAAACCTCCGCGACTCGCGGAGGGACAAAATTACAGAAAAAAAATATAACAAGCTGAACGATCTGTACACACAAAACACAAAAACACAGAATTCTGCTGCGAAAAAGAACCCGAAAATACACCCAAAAACACTCCAAAAATCTCAATTTTTAACCGTTAATCACCAAATTTTTCACTACAATCATGTTGAGGAGGATCTTATCTAAGAATTACTCAAGAAAACAGGTACAATTACACCCCAAATCACCTTTAAATCCGAATTTTAGTGTGTTCTTGAGCATATTTTCATAATTTGAATTTTGTTAATTTTTAGTGTAATTAGTGTTAAATTGTTAGTATATTATGCATGTATAACCTAGATTGATGCTTGTTAACATGATTTGAAGCCAAAAACTTCAAAATCTTTAGAATCTAGGGTTTGTGTTCTTGAGCAAATTTGGGGCTTTTTGATATAAACAGGTTATGGCCGATTTTTGTCATGAATTGTTGCTAAATTGAGTAGTGTAACATGTCTAGGTAGTTAAAAGATCCAAACTTTGAGCCTAAACATGATTTTGAGAATTAAAGTGGACTTTTTCAAGTCCAAAATTCATGAACTTGATTTTTGAAAGATAATGCCATTTGAGACTTGTTTATTTGCTAGTAATGATTATTTTGACATGTTATTTGAGTTAAATGCTTATGAACTTGGCGAAAATTTTCGTATATGCTTATTTGAAAAAGTGTAGATTTGATAAAAATGTGAAAATAAGCTTAAGTTTGATATAAATTGATAATGTCATTGTAATTATTTTGATTGATGATTTTGCTGACACTAATGCATATTTGGATGCACAAAATTTGTGTTTGATGTGTTTTGCAGAATGAAAGGGGTGAATCTTCATCCCAAGCCCGTCATGCTCCTGCTGAGAACTTGGAACAACAGGAGGTAGATAACTACTACAAGCAGGATGTACCTCATCCAGTCATGACCTTTTCAGATATGCACTTGGAACAGTTGCACCCGAACCTGCGATTTGACAGACTTTGGATAGATTATCCAAAATATCAACGGGGTTTGCATACTCTTCATTCCAAGGTTGTTGAGGTACCGAGGGTCATAGAATGGGGACCCTTAGAAGCTGTAGAATTGGCCGGGCCAATTAGGGAATTACTGGTACAGAGGTATGGTAATTCTTCTTTCAATGACTGGATATGTTTATTCACCATACGCAGACCTGTATATAAAGTATGGTGTGAAGAGTTGTTATGTAGTATAGAGTTGAATGATCGGGTAGCTAGTTTAACCGATCGTTCTTTTATTAGATTTTTGTTAGGCGGTTCGATGCGACACATGTCTTTACTGGACATGGCTCAGGCTTTACGTATATATACGCCTGAGGAGTTAGCGTCTGCCGATTGTAGAGGATTGATACTAAACGGTAGGAAAATAGATGAAAATTTTGATACACACGGTGTGTGGAGTCAAATGACAAGCCATCACCGTTTCAAGGGGGGAAACTACTCTTATTTGGATATAGATAGAGCCGAATTAAGAGTAATACATAGGTTTTTAGCTAATTCGATTACACAAAGGGGTAAAAACAAAGAAAAGGTAAATGAACAAGATTTGTTTTACCATATGTGTATTCGAGACCCACACAGCGCTGTAAGTATACCATATTGTGTGGGTTATTATTTATCAGCTATGGTTCGGGGGATGCGTCCACATAGCATAATAGGAGGTGGTATTTTTATTACTTTGATTGGTGAATATCTCGGTGTGGATATAAGTCGGGGGGGATTATTAGTAGAAGAGCCGGAACCCCGCGACACTATAGGTTTAAATGTATACCATGGTGCGAAAGTTTTGAAGCGGCGAAATAACGCCGCAGTACGATACAATGGTAGACATCCACAGGTAGAGAGAAACCAGGAACAAGGTAATGTAGGAGGGGGGAACCAGATGCAAGAAATGCAAAGGTTTATAGCTTCTCAGGAATACGAAAATGCTAGACAGAGAGCATTTGAAGATTGGCAAGTTCATCAGAACCAGATCATAGCGCATTGCCAACATATAGGTAGAAACTATATTCCTACACCGAAACCCGTCTTCCCTCCTTGGTCGATAGAGATGCAGCCACCATATCCTACGTATGACCCTGCCGAGGCATTCTATAGCACTTATGGTTATGCGTGGAACCCCTATTGGTACCAATATCATCCTTAGTTTATTTATTTTTATTTTTATTTTGTAATTTGTAATTATTGATATATTTAATATTTTTGTTAATATTGTAATCATTTTTATAATTTCTAACTTTTATTCTTAGATTTTAATAATTTTTGAATGTGGGGTAATAAACCAAACTTCAAAAATATGTATATATGTTTGCAGTTTATCTTATGTACACAACAGGGTAAAACAACGCATTTTCAAAGACTGGCATTAAATTCAGCAAAAGCAAGTAATTTTGACGACAAGATGCAAAATATATGTGAAATAACAACAAGACGGAATGAACAAATGATGTGCACCATTTATCATTCAGCAAACAAACGCCAATATATTTGGAAACTTTGGTAAAAATTTAATCATTTTCACACAAATCACCCTCAATAATTTAAATTGTTACTGATTTCTTGCAAATGAGGGCATTGCAAGATCTTAAGTGTGGGAAGGGGTTAAATTCTTTCGGATTTTAAAAATTTTTTACTTTATACACTTGGTTACCATTAAAAATACTAGTAAAGCAGTAGTTGTATTAGAATCTAGTGCTCTCTGATAAAAAAGAACAGCCCTAGTCTTATATACTGACTACCCAATTCTAGTAAAATTTTTCAAAATTTTCAATTAAATGAATTAAAATCATGTTTATACACATTTATGAACGATAAAACTAGGTTTTAACACCGAAATTATTGTTACCTCGGAAAGGACATAAATTGAGAAACAAACTAAAATGTTAAAATTCATTTAAAATGGAATAGAGGACGATAAAAAGAAAAATAAAAAGCCAAGTGTGGGAAAATTTACCAAATTATTTTAAACATATATCACATATATTTGTAACAAATAACTGAAAATACTTTTGCTTTGGACTAAACTAAACTGTTTTACCCGATGAAAGAAAAGAAGAGATGGATCTACACGATGAATCAATTCCATCATTAAAAGGAAGTAAAGTCTTCCGAAAAAGACACGCGCTTCTTGATTTAGGTCATGAAGTTGTCGTTCAGACCAGCTGTAGGTTGACGAAAAATCTAGAAAAATCATCACTAAAATCAGCAGGAAATCCACGGACCTCAGCATTAAACAGGGTCGTCAAGTGGTCAGATTTATCCTAACCATGAGAAGGATTTATCTCGTACAATGGGGAGGCACCGTGCAAATTAGCTGGATAAGACTAATGAATCAGATCCCCAGAAAGGATAATCTCCTTAAAGATTAAAAATCAGCTTTTAAGACTGATATTACTCAATTCTAGAGATTGACCTTAAAGATTGAGAATTCAAACTCATGAAATTCAATGATATCTAAACTCGAGCTTAAACGAAAAAATATTTTGATCAAAATTATAAACCGATTTGTTTTCTGAAAACCCTATTTTCAATGCGTTCATTACCATTGAACGTAAAATCCTAGGAATTCACCTGGAATTCATTAGGTCACCTGAACTAAATCGGGTGTCAACCGTAAGAACGGTGGTTGCATAGCATGGTCAAAGACAAGACCTTGTGCCAGACCGAAAAATTATAAGGGTGAGCTTTACTATTGCTCCTACCAAGGATAGTAATTGCGTCCGACACGTTATAGACCATAATCAAAAGCATGTCACGGGACATTGTCTTAAACAGTTGCTTGTTCAACGCTTTCCTTTACAACCGGACGGTAGTTTACCGAAAGGTAATATACGGAACAAGTAAACTGGACGTGTTGCTTTCCAAATACAAGGTTAGCAAGTGGGTGACACAAAACCGCAAGTTTTGAGCTAAAATTTTCAAATCTGAAACCCACCAAACCCACAAATATTTTGCAAACACCGGTAAAGGGTTATTCCGGAAAACTTATCTAGGGTAAAAACTAGATTTAATTTTCAAAAGATCAAATGTTTTCATAAAGATCCAATTTCCTTAATGGATCTAAATTTTTATAGTCATGTGGGACTGTAAACCATATCGTTACTACCATTGTTTATACCGCCGTATAGAAATCACTTATGTACAAAGTGTGAAGAATAAAGAAGTGATTCTAGTATTTCAAGACGATATTGCTTGAGGACAAGCAACGCTCAAGTGTGGGAATATTTGATAATGCTAAAAACGAACATATATTTCATAGCATTATTCCTCAAGAAAGACAAGCTTTTAGTTGCAATTGTTCTATTTACAAGTGATATTCGTTTAAATAATAAAAGGTGAAGACAAAAGACAGATTCGACGATTTGAAGACGCAAACGACCAAAAAGCTCAAAAGAACAAAAGACAATCAAAAAGGTTCCAATTATTGATAAGAAACGTCTCGAAATCACAAGAGTACAAGATTCAAAACGCAAAGTACAAGATATTAAATTGTACGCGAGGACGTTCGAAAATCCGGAACCGGGACTAGAGTCAACTCTTAACGCTCGACGCAACGGACTAAAAATTACAAGTTAACTATGTATATAAATATAATATAATATATAATTAATTATATTAATTATATATATATTATATATATATATTAAAAACTGTCGGCAGCCAGAAACTCCAAGGGTGTGAATTGAAAATACCTCTCCGCGACTCGCGGAGTTTGAAGGGCTTTTTGCCGCGAGTCGCGGAGCCCCAAATTTCACTTCTGGCTATAAAGCCAACCGAATTCTGATCGAATTTATCATCATTTTTTCTTCTCATTCATACGAAGTAATATATATTTATATTTATAATTTATATTTTAATTTTAATTATAATTCTAATAATAAGGGTATGTTAGCGAATGTTGTAAGGGTGTAAGTCGAAATTCTGTCCGTGTAACGCTACGCTATTTTTAATCATTGTAAGTTATGTTCAACCTTTTTATATTAATGTCTCGTAGCTAAGTTATTATTATGCTTATTTAAAACGAAGTAATCATGATGTTGGGCTAATTACTAAAATTGGGTAATTGGGCTTTGTACCATAATTGGGGTTTGGACAAAAGAACGACACTTGTGGAAACTAGACTATGGGCTATTAATGGGCTTTATATTTGTTTAACTAAATGAAAGTTTGTTAATGTTAATATAAAGATTTACAATTAGGCGTCCCTATAAATTACCATATACACTCGATCGGACACGATGGGCGGGGTATTTATATGTACGAATAATCGTTCATTTAACCGGACACGGGAATGGATTAATAGCCACTAGAATAATCAAAACAGGGGTGAAATTACATTCAAGGGTAATTGGTGTAATTGTTAACAAAGTAGTAAAACCTTGGTTTACACGCAGTCGATAACCTGGTGTATTCATTAAACAAAGTATTAAAACCTTGTTACAATTCGAATCCCCAATTAGTTGGAATATTTATCTTCGGGTATAATAATAATTTGTCAAGGACACTTGCAATTTATATTTATGACTGATGGACTGTTATGGACAAAAACCAGACGGACATATTGAATAATCCAGGACAAAGGACAATTAACCCAAGGGCATAAAACTAAAATCAACACGTCAAACATCATGATTACGGAAGTTTAAATAAGCATAATTCTTTTATTTCATATTTAATTTCCTTTATTTTATATTTAATTGCACTTCTAATTATCGCACTTTTATTTATTGTTATTTTATTTAATCGCACTTTTATTTATCGTACTTTTTAATTATCGCAATTTAATTTTATCGCATTTTTATTATTCGCAATTTCATTATCGTTATTTACTTTACGCTTTAATTTAAGTCTTGTATTTATTTTATATTTTACATTAGGTTTTAACTGCGACTAAAGTCTTAAAATCGACAAACCGGTCATTAAACGGTAAAAACCCCCCTTTATAATAATAATATTACCTATATATATATATTTGTATTTTTATAAAAGTAAACTAATATAGCGTTGAGCTTTGTTTAAAGATTTCCCTGTGGAACGAACCGGACTTACTAAAAACTACACTACTGTACGATTAGGTACACTGCCTATAAGTGTTGTAGCAAGGTTTAAGTATATCCATTCTATAAATAAATAAATATCTTGTGTAAAATTGTATCGTATTTAATAGTATTTTCTAGTAAAATAATAACTATTTTATATACACCCCGCTGCACATCAACTAACTCATGCTTCAGTTCCCAACACTACTTCAAAAACATTCATATTTTAAACTAGACGGTTTTAGAATTTAGAAACTAAAATAGTTTCTTTTATGATGTAACACAGATAGCGCGAAAAGGTAAATGATTTCGAATAACAATAGTTATGAAGATATCTTCAGAAACATCGAAGATATTTATAATGAAAGATATGATGATATCTTAGAATATCTAAGATCAGAGGTTGATGAAGACTATTGTCCGCAAGAGTTGAGAGTAAGGAGCAAGGTATTTGCTAAAAACTTCAGCAGACACTAAATCATTTGGATTCTTTGAAGGCAGATTTAGTCTTTGTGATTTGTCCACAGCCTCCTTCATGGTTTGCTCAATCCGTTTTCCAATTCCAAACCTTATCTTTTTCTGAGCTTTGCCAACACACTATTCTTTATCATCAAACTTTTGACTGTTACGGTTGTCTACAGTTTCTGCTGCTTCATTCAGCTTTTTCAAAATTCACGGTATTGATTCGTAGATTGGGTGCTTTTCAGAAATTCAGAATTGAAGATCAAAATTTCCAGGAGTTACACATTACATGTATACATATAATTGAAGTGAAAACGCTGCGAGATTCGAGAATGATGATTGATGATTCCCGGTAATTGGTATGGCAATTATTTTTACAGGATGTAGGTGAGTACATGATGGGGTTTCATGAATAATATAGATATTTTTCAGAGAGACTAAAGCCGAAGTTGCTGGTACATCTGGTGATAATATAGTGGAATATAAAAGGTGCTCCAGTAACGATGGCGAAAGGGCAACATATATATTGAGGTTATAATACGGCTAATCCGACTGAAAAGTTGAAGTTGACTTGCTAGAGCCGTGACAAAACTGGCTACTTTAAAAAGGAATTGCAAGGTTATTTTCGGCAACAACAACGCTAATGGCTCACGAATTTGTGTTAAACTTCTACCTAGGTTCCGGGAGTTTTCCAGATACATGATTGTGGATAACATGTGGTGATTATCATCTCGATTGTTTCTTAATTGAGGTGTTTTCAAGAATCATGAAGGGTTTGAATGTAGATTGCAATGAATTTTTGAAATAACACAAAAATTATTTTATGGGTTTAATGAATAGAAGTGATGTTTTAGCACAGTTTTGAAGTCAAAGTATAGCTTTGAAAGATGTAGAGATTTAAGAGTGATGTCTCCCGTTGAGTCTTGACTTGGATTCTGATCTGTCAAAATTAGAATATGAAATTGAATTTGGATGAGAACGGTTGTTTTGATTTCTATGAAAGAATGTATATTTTTGTGAAAGTAGTGAGTATAGTTGATGATTGCTGAATCAGATTCGAAGAATGTAATATATTAATTGTGAATTTATATATCTCTCGGGTATTACCTACCCGTTAAAAGTTTCACAAGTAATATTTTGGTACAGGAGAATTTTTATTACAGTCTTTATGAAAATATATGTATATTTTCTTCAGATGTAATACAGATTTGATGAGTTAATATTAAATTAAGCTCATTTAATTTTTGACTGGAATTAGAAATGAATAATCTCTAAAACAATAGAGATTACATAATCTTCGCGGAGTATTTCACTAATGTAATCAATACTTTATTATTTATTCTTATTGACATTCCTTGGTGACAGATGTTGATGCTTGTGAATGCTTGCGAACTTCGTAAGATATGAATGATGTTTTCTAGAAAGCTTCAAGTATATCTAAGTGTAAAATCAAACATGTAATTGAATAATACATTTAGTTTATTATAAAACGGAATTCATGAAGTTGAAACAGAGGTCGTAGTTAACGATGGTTAAGTTGTTAAGGAAGGATGTACATCATAGCATATTAGTAATATGAATTTAACCGAGTAGTATCTACCCTTATTTAATTCATACATAATAGCTTAGTACGGAAAGATATATTTTGATCTCAAAATTAATATATATATATATATATATATATATATATATATATATATATAAATAAAATATACATATAATTTCTTCAAGGGGAATGAGTTAATACTTCATAACTCGTTGATACAATATACGCGTTGTTGATTTGTGATGATGTTGATGATTATGGAATTGGCGGAGCTCGTAGTGCTACAGGTTTTGCCGGTGTTGGTGATACTAATGGTGATGCTGGTGGTACTACCGGTGGTGCTTGTATAACAAGTCTAGCTTGTAAACCACGCACCATTCTTGTCAGGGTTTCTACTCTTCCTTCTATCATTTCGGTCCACTCATCTGATTTATGGTTAAGGTTGGAATAGATAATAAGACTTTAGAGATTACATAATCGCCGCAGAATTTTTCTTCAATGAAGTTATGAATCAATACTTAATCGTTGATTTTTATTAGTACTCCTTGGTATCTATGGTGCGTATGACGTTGATGCTTGAAGTACATATTGTGACGTTGAGGTGTGGGATGCGGATGTTGTTGTTGATGGTGGTAATGGTACTGTTAATGTTGCTGATGGTGGTACTGTTGATGCTGGTGATGTTGTTGGTGCTTGTAACCTTTGTACCATATTCTCCAAAGCCACTACCCGAGTGCGAAGCTCGTTGACTTCTTCTATTATACCGGGATGATTGTCGGTTCAGACGAGTGGATGAATAAGATCTAGAATGTGAGATAGTATATAATCGTGGCGAGATACTCTGGAAATGAGAGAGAAAATGGTGTTTCGGACAGGTTCGCCGGTAAGTGCTTCAGGTTCTTCGCCAAGAGGGAAATGTGGTGGATGGAAGGGATCACCTTCTTCTTGTCTCCAATGATTAAGTAGACTGCGAACCCATCCCCAATTCATCCAGAATAGATGATAGCTAATTGGTTGATCCATTCCAGTCACACTGGTTTCGGAGCTCGAGTGAAACTCCATATCGGAATCTGAGGGACTTGAACTAGTGGCGAGTTCTATTTCGAACGCTTGAATAAAGGATTTTTTGATATGAAATGATTTCCGGCTATCTGATGGTATTCTAATTACGTAGAATATCTATATATATAGAACAAAAGATTTCGTAGATTACGAAGAAATTTACGGAATATGTCTGCAAAGTTTACAGTAACAGATACGCTAAGATATGATTTAGCAGATACACTAAGATATAAATTTTGTCTATACACTATCTATGCAATAATTGCAGTAAGACACGTCAAGACTTAAGATGATAAACATGTAATTTCCGACAAGAAATGATAAGCAAAACTTTTGACATGCAGTTAAGGTCGAAGTCCAGACTCACTAATGCATCTTAATAACTATCCGTTAGATACACTAATGCAAGACATGGTTCGCTAAGACCACCACTCTGATACCAACTGAAACGACCCGTCCATATTACTATAAACGCAGTACGTTCTCATTGGTCCCATAGCGAGGTATTTGACCTCTATATGATACGTTTTAGAAAATATTGCATTCGTTTCATAAAAAGCACGTCATTATTATACATAATGCATGTTTTAAACAAGTGGGCGATTATTTAAGAAATAATCCCCAAAATACATTGGTTTCCAAATACTACACACGTGACGTAACAGTCGAATATAATACATGACAAAGGTTTTATTGAATGCAACACTTTATTTAAATAAAAGTATGAGACTTCATGCACAGCTTGCTTAGATAATGCAACAGCGGAAGACTTTCTTAAGGACCTGAGAATAAACATGCGTAAACAGTCAACACAAAGGTTGGTGAGATATATAGGTTTATCATCGATATAAATATAGACCACAAGATTTCATAGTTATAAATATATGTACACTCGCAAGTGTATAAAAGTATTCTATAAGTTGTTGAGTGCTTCGGTAACTATACTTAACCATTAATGTGGCATATTCCCTTTATTATGACATCTCCCTACACTGTACCAAGTGTAGTAAAAACGAAGTACTATGCAACCGTTTACGATACTAGAGCGACTAGCCCGGTTGGGGTTGTCAAACCCGATAGATCTATCAATAGGATTCGCGCTTACATGTTCTTACAACATATAAATATTAGTTACCAAGCTATTAGAGAAGATATGCAAGGTGGTACAACTCAACGTAGAATATATTTTAAGTACTTATGTCCATGGCGTAAAACATAAAATGCATGTATTCTCATCCCAAAATATTTTTAGAGTTTAAAAATGGGACTATATACTCACAGTAGTAAAAGTATATTAATAATAAGTTTTCAACTTATTAAAAATATGACCGTCGTCTTTGGATTCACGAACCTATAACAATAATAATGATTCAGATAATAATACAACATATGAATAAAATAAAGCAAGTTCATAGAATACTTATATAATAATTTTTAACATTTTATGTTAGTAGTCCATTGTTAGTAGTCCAAAATAGTCCGAAAAGTCCAACAGTCCAATAACCGGTATATATATATATATATATATATATATCTATATATATATATATACATATATATATATATATATATCTGTACATATATATATATCTATACATATATATATATATCTATATCTATATATACATATATATATATATATGTATTTATATATATATATATATATATATATATATGTATATATAAACTTAGAATTACCACACGACGTATTGTATACGTATTGTCTTTGCATCAACCCAGAGACGTATTGTATACGTATTGTCTTAGAATTAACTAAGACGTATTGTGTACGTATTGTCTTAGGATTTATCAAAACGTATTGTATACTTATTGTGTTAGGACGTACCAAGAATATTATTATACATATATACATTCACAGAATTAATCAAGATTATAATATTTTGTTATACTACTGATAACATGTCCAAATATATATAGGATATAGGAAAAGTTAACAAGGATATGGTTAATATAGTTTTTATAATATAAATTTCGTCCATACAACGTTAATTTTAGCAGATTTTGTTTTGCTCGCCAAATATTCATTACAACTCCGTTTAAAGTGAATCAAATTGCTATGGATTCATTAAGAAGTAAATTTTAATTTTTAGAGCTTTACCCTCTTTTTGTGTCGGTGGACAGATTTGGAAAAATCCCGGCATCCACCTAATATATGATTTTTGATAAAATACTTTCACTTTGTCTAAAATCATGAAAAAAATACTGGAAGTCTTATTTACATATATTAACATATTTCCAAAGTCTTAGCCTCGAACTCAAAGTCTAAGATAGGTTTTTAATTCCCAACTCAAAACAGCCCGCTTTTTACCGAATGGAGATTAAAGGATATATGTTAAGTTTCAAGGTGTTCTTCATATGTACAAGTTATAAGTTCTTATATTAACTTAATATAATATCATAATACATATAAATAAGTGTTATTAGAGTTAATTTAGAAAGATTAGATTAGTTTTTCAAACAAGCTTGGTGTTCTCCAAAACAAGTTCTAGTTTTTACAAGTTTTATAAGTATAATAAGATAGCAACTATACAAGGAATTGAACAAGGATTTTGAGAAGTATTTTACCTTGATTATGAAGAGAAAAGTTGCTGAGATTAAAGTATGATATGAGAGCATTCAAGTGTGTGTTTTTAGTTTAAGAAAATGTGTAGTAAAAATGAGTTAAAATGGTCCTTATTTATAAGCTTATAATTTTAGCTTTTAGTGAAAATATCTAAGATAAGTTAAATTGTATTAAGTCATGCATGACATATTAAATTGATTAGGTCATGGATGACATAATACACAAATAATTGCAGATTTCTATTGGTATATACCAATAGTAAATACTTCTAGAAGCTGTGTATAATACGGGTAAAAATACCGTATGAATGCAAGTAGAATTCTTTGAGAAAATTGAACGGAAATACGAGTATAGCTATCCTTTATATGTATTGGTATATTATAAAGTGTATTCAGTACTTATAAGAATGTATTTACACTCATAATACATTATATGTAAATACATTTTAACATAAGTTAATTACGTCGTTTAAATAGTAATATATATATTGTTTAAAAATCTTTAAATTAGTAGTATGAAAATATATATATAATACTTTGTTAATATACTTATTGAGATATTTAATTATCATATTTTCAAGTTAAATATATATAAATCCATATATATACACAATAATTAAACAATTAAACAATTAAATCAAGTTATGACGTTCATGAATCGTCGGAAAAAAAGGGTGACCAAAAGCTTGTGTAAAACTCTTTCCGGAGGTTCAAGACTTATTAAAATTCATTGCTTATCAAGTCGGAATTATTAAATCATGTAAATAGTATAATCAAGTAGTCAGAAAAATCCGGGTCGTTACACCCTCTGATCCAATCTGCAGCCTAAATTTAATTATTCCTGCATCATTCTCCCCTTCTTCGAAAAGACTCGTCCTCGAGTCCATAACGTGAACGACTGAAATATCTTACCGACCCGTAAGAACCACACGATTTTGTATTAAATCGTTGTTCATAACTTCATCAACATCTATGCAGGAGAAAATTTTAACTTCATTGGACACGTTGGTGTTGAATCCATTTATTTCAGACCCATCCTCAACTTCACACTCGTAATCTTCCACCTCCTCACCATCAGTGTCGTAAACAAGTTCACTATTTCCTTCCTCTTCACCTGCAGTGTCATAAACATGTTCACTATCTTCCTCCTCTTCACCGGCAGTGTCATAAATAGGTTCACTATCTTCCTCCCCGAAGGGTTCGGGAACATACTCCATACGAAAAATTTGATCAGTTGTACAATATTCCTGGATAGTTTCATCAACATTCAATGAACGCTGTTGAAAGTTGTTGTGATATTCAACGAAAGCAACCTGCTTAAAATTTTCGAGCAAGAACTCCCGTTTTAGCAATTTCTTCATCTTTTCCCATGTTTTCACTTTAGATTTTCGGGCATACACCCTAGATTTCCGAACATGTTCCCACCATAAAGATGCGTGCTTGCGCAACTTGATGGCGACTAATTTCACCTTGAGGTTGTCGGGGATGTCTTTGAGACCAAAGATACGTTCCACCGTGCTAATCCAATCTAAGAAATCTTCCGGATGCATAGATCCGTTAAACTCAGGTATCTCAACTTTCATCCCTAGATTGCGCAACGGGTCTTGTCTAGTTCTCCGACGATGACCCTGAGGTGCGAATGGGTTTGTCCGATCCCATTGGTCACGGGTTCGATCGGAGTCACTCCCATCCGTTCTGTGGTAATGATTCATCTCCAACTCAGCAATTCTCCTATTCAAACGTTCGATCTCCGCATCTCGTGGATCAAAGTCATCATGAGGATCATATCGATTATGATCACCATGAGCATGTCTTCCACGACGATTTCGATCAGCCATACCTGGAACTTCTGATACCAAATAATGAGGGATCTAATGGCTTAATTTGAACATATTGAGAATGGTAGACAAAGTGGAATGAAAACTCACGGTAACCAAAAACTCACGAATGAGTGGATACAAAGGCCACAACCAAAACTCTCTGTATTATTTAATTAATAAAAAAACTACCCTAAAAACTCACATACGGAAGCTATATAACGTAACAAGCAGATAAGTTAATAGATACAGATAAACTTTTAAAATTTAAATGCAATTTGAATTTTTCACCAATTAATCTTTGTTATCCTATTCCCACTCGGTAGATACCAAGTCCCAAATCCAAACTTTTTTGTTTGGCCCAAATATGTTTCAGTTCAGCCCAATAACCCTCTGATCCAATCTGCAGCCCAAATTTAATTATTCATGCATCAATATGGATATGGATTTTAGAAATTAAATGGATATGAATATAGATATAGGTTCATTCGATCCATATCCGATCCATTACCATCCGTAAAGTGACCGGTAAGACCATTTTATTTCTATAAAGGTTAACTATTAACAAATAATATAATATGTTCTTTTCTTTTTTACAAAAGAAAGAAAAATAAGAAACAGGAAGTAAAACATATGCATATGTTATATGGTTGTCACTGACGTGTCATCCTTGTTTAATTAGTGTGAAATGACGATAGAAGCAAGAGCAAGACAACAAATTGATTAAGACCAAAATACGAAAATTTGTATGGTGATATATTCAATTATTAAATGACCAAAAATTATATAAAAAAAAGGAGCTCACCAGAGATGAATTTGGGTCAAAAGTCACAGATTATTATATTATTATTATAAGATTTAAAAAAGTGTTAATTTCTTTTTTGTTTATCAAGCTTTGTCACATGGTGATTACTATTTAATTACCAATATTTTGTTGTCAAAGTTCATTAAGATTACGTATTAGATTTCAGTTGATATTCCATGAACCAACTGAATATCATTATCATATACGAGTATATATTATGCTTTTCAAAAGATAAAAGCAGTTCAATAAAAAAATCAATTAATATCATAAATCTTATTTTCAAGATATTATAAGATTATTAATTTCCTAAACGTACACGAAAGCGTCTTTTGGTTGGTTTAACCAAATGATAACCACCACCCCAGATCGTAAAACTTGAATAATATAACAATATTAGTAATTAATAATTAATAATATTGTAGCAAATAATTCATAACTCGTCACGTGAACAAGCTGACTTATTACTTTTTTTCCACAGCTACCAGCCCACCTCACAAATACATCCAAAGAAAAAAAAAAAAAAACACAACCAACCACAAAAGCATCATTCTAACTTATACATTACAAAAATCCAAGTTGCCCTAAACCCACCACCTTTTGACCATACTATTAACACACTTTAATATGCATTTAGACACTCATTCACATTTAAAAAAAAAAGGTGGAATGCAAATGAATGAGCAAACAATATTAAGCGCTGAATGATAACGATAATAACATGTTTAATATTCAGAAATTCTGAATGAACACTCCAAATGATGATGTAAAATACACGTATTAATCTTGTCATTTAGAGGTTACAAATAAAAACTTAGAATGTTGCATGACTCAACATTCTACGCAACATTCTACGCTGAACTATTTTATTAAGAGAAAATCAAACAACCGGAGGAGCTGTTTACTATTTTTCTGAATTTGCATCCGTTTCTATTTGACTCTTATTTTGGAGGTCCGAAAACAGACCAATTAGATTAAATGACAAAGAAACATCACTTTTACTTATCTGTATACATTGACCTAGTATTTGATAGACAGTCGCTAAAAATGCCGAACTGAAGCAGATCTTGATCAACAGCAAAAGTATATCTAAAAATCTCTACTATTTCTTCAATTTAAACAAAAAATAAAGAATCTTTATAAGAACTCAGCTTTGAAATGTGCATAAAACGAAAAATTTATATATGTACATCACGTATATACCTCCATCCTCCCTCCCTAAGCTAAAATCGATCCAAGTTTTTGTGGTTTTTTTTCCCCTAAAATACACCGTAATGTCTGCATTAGGTAGTTCGATCCCATGCTTCTGAAAAGGTGAAGGTAGATTGTGATGTGGTATTTGATGATAATAACGAATGTTCGGCATTATCAGAACCGGGTGATGTAGTCGCAGATGTGATGATATTCTTTTCATCAATTTTGGCAGGAACAGTTTTATTGGGGTTGCTTCTAACCTTTAGGTCCATGAAATCTGAAATGAGGCCTGGTTTTGTGATCTTGTCTTCATCGATTTTTATATCGCCCGTTAACATCTTGACCACAGTTGACATCACGGGTCGTAGCTTTGGATTATCTTGGGTGCATAAAAGACCAATCTTTAAGTATTTACAAGCCTCTTCTGCATCGAAATCTCCATACATTGCTGTATCTACAAGTTCCACCAACTCGTTTCTTTCATAAAGATCCCACGTCTGTTACAATAAAAGACATTTGAATTAGACCCGGGCCTATTAATTTTTCACTTAATGATCTGTTTCTGTACAGCTCTTAATTCAGTAAGTAAAATTGTTGTATTTTGTCACTTAATATGTCACTTAATCTGAAAAATGGTCTGTTTGTAGGAGATATAGAATCAGAGACCGCTTCTCAAACAGTGGCATATGGAGATAACACTTAATACAAAATAAAAGTAAACAACCCCTCAAAAAGACGCATTTTGACTTTTGCGGTCAAACCAACAGCTTTTGTATTCAAGGTCTAGTAGGGTTTTCAAAGTGATTATACAAACATTGAAAACTAATTATTCAACAAGTTGAAATAATTAATCAGATACTCATATCAAATGAAAATCTAACCACCCCCTTTAACTGTCGGTAGGAAAAGGTTATTGCGTTGATCTCATAAAGTTTAGGAATTTAAGTACACAACGAATAACTACTAACCCTCTCGAGAATATATTGTTCATCAAAAGGTAACAGCGAATTTGTGTTGCATCTCCCACTAACAATTTCCACAAGAAGTACACCAAAACTATAAACGTCTGCTCTACGTGTCAACTGGCCTCTAATTGCATACTCGGGTGCCAAATAACCACTGGTACGATAAAATCCATTAAAAATTTAGCAAACCATAACTACAAATAATAAAGCTTTGAATTTTTCTAATGATAGTCTAAAGGGCTGTCATTAAGGTGCTTGAAAGACTTGTACGTAGAAGTTATTTATTTATTTTAAAGTAGCGGTTATGGAATTGTGCAAGACTTTTAAGCACCTTAACGACAGCCCTAAAGGACGTCGTTACAAAAATCCAAAAGGTATTAATTAAAGATTCAGGTCTTACATTGTTCCAGCCACTCGTGTGCTAACATGTGTCATATTGGCCGGTATTAATTTTGCTAAACCAAAGTCCGAAATCTTAGGCGTTAAATCTTTATCAAGAAGAATATTGCTTGCTTTAATATCCCGGTGAACTATATGCGGACGCACTACCTCATGAAGATAAGCAAGCCCGCGTGCAATTCCAATGCAAATCTTAGTTCTTGTTCGCCAATTAAATTGTATCGAACTGTGGCCCCCACCTAAAGAAGTACCATCTTTTTAGTAAACACCAAAAATGAAGCAACGAAAACATGACACAGAAGGAATAAAGACTAGATTTGTGAAATTACCAAGAAGGGTCTGAAGCAAGCTGTTATTCTCAATGTAATCGTATACCAATATTCTATGATTCCCTTCAACGCAACATCCACAAAGCTTTGTTAAGTTTTCGTGCTCGATGTCAGAAATCACTTTGATTTCGGTTAAGAACTCTCTTGCTCCTTGTTTCGATTCAGCAGAAAGAACCTTTATAGCAGCATCTTTCCCATGTCTTAGTCTACCCTAAAGATCACAACATTGTTACACATTAAGAACAATTCATTAATATGTGCCTAAATTATCTCAGTGTGTCACAAATGTACTTACCTTATAAACGGGACCGAATCCACCTTCCCCAATCTTGTTGGCGGGGCTAAAATCATCGGTAGCGGATTTTAGCTCTTTGTAGGTGTAAAGTTTAAGATTCTGAACATCAGATAATTCTGCATATGATAAACCATTAATAATGATTAGGAATTTAGGATGCATGTGCATTAGCAAGCTAAAGAACATAATAATTCAAAAATTGTTGTAGGTTTTATACCGTCTTCGAATTCAGGAAAGCCTTTTGGTGGGTGTCTTCCCCCACGAAAAAAGAAAGAAAAACAACCCATAATCTTTTCGATCACGAAATCACCTATTTTTGGTTCAAGATGGTTAATTTATGCTTCAAGATTCACTATCTGTCATATAGAAAACATTACAAACATAAATACATCATCATATTAAGTAATTCAGTACAAATGATGAAAGGAACATCACATAAACTTAGTAACCTAAAAAACCCCAATAGCAAATAAGGCCATTGATGAGAAGCTAGAAATAAAACCAACTTAATTATAATAGAAGCATACAAATACAATTCTTCATTAACAAATTCAACACAGATTCAAATATTAGCTTATATCTATATACAATCTAATTAGAAACCGCAACAGGGGAATTAACAGTTGGGTGTAAAATTAATGGTAAAAATGATATCTTTATCAAGAAAGTAAGCCTTAATATGCAATTTCTTATATATAAATCCATAATTGATTAAAATGCTATAAAAAAACAAACAAACCCATAAGACCCATTGATATTAGCTTAAAAAGCACCAACCATTACCAAATTATCACATAAATGAAGAAAACCAAGAACTGGGAGTTACCTCAAAAGCAATTGATCAGCTATTTGATATAATTAGATTTTTTCTTGCGAGTATTTTGATTTAAGAATTGGCGGTGGAAGTGATGATGATGATGATGATGATGATGAGGAAGAGGAGACAGTTGTGGGAAGAAATGGAGGCAGGGTGAACTTATGGGAGGTGTATTACTGTAGTATATTACAGTATACGGAGTATATTTTATTTTATATATTATTAATTATTAATTATTATTAACGGGAGTGAGTAAAAGTCAGCCGGATAATGCGTTGATTTCTTGTGTTTCCAGGAACCAGCTAATCCGTATTTATCTTATGAAAAATACGGAGTGAGAACTCAAAAAGATTATTATTATTATGATTACAACTAGTTGCGTAGCCGTCGCTTCGCGCCCGGGGTTCTGTTTTGAATGCGAGTTAAAAAAAAAGTCTTTATCTATTTTGTAAAAAAAAAAAAATTTTTCGACATCTAACATTGAAGGGTTGTTCCTTCTCTGAAAGTTGCTTCTTTTAGCGTTCGTTTTTAAAAAAAAAAAAAAAAAAAGTTAGTTGATCTATTTTGTAAAAAAGATTGTTTTTCGACATCTTTTGGTAGCATTGAAGGGTTGTTCTTTTTATGAAAGTTGCTTCCTTTTTCGTTGAGGAAGGGAAAAAAAAGTTAGTTGATTTTTTGTAAAAAAGAATTTTTTCGACATTTTTTTTCTAACATTGAAGGGTTGGTTCTTTTACGAAAGTTGCTTTTTTTTATCGTTGGGACAAAAAAAAATAAAAAGATAAAAAATTACTGTAGCGCAAATAGTACTATTTAATCGGTGGGGGAAAAAAATATACCGTATCGCGAATAGTACTATTCATAACAGAAAAGACTAGAGACCCGTCCTAATCTATCCGGACAAAGTCCACATCGATTATAAACGATTTACAATAGTTGATTACATCGCGAGGTACTTGACCTCTATATGATACATTTTACAAACATTACATTCGTTTTTAAAAGACAAACTTTCATTTTATCGAAGATTGACGGCATGCATACCATTTCATACTATATACAACAATAATTGACTTAATAATAATCTTGATGAACTCAACGACTCAAATGCAACGTCTTTTGAAATATGTCATGAATGACTCCAAATAATATCTCTAAAATGAGCAAATGCACAGCGGAAGATTTCTTTCATACCTGAGAATAAACATACTTTCAAGTGTCAACTAAAAGGTTGGTGAGTTCATAAGTTTATCATAAAACAATAAAATTCATCATTTTGATAGACCACAAAATTTAAATCCGGCATGGTACAAATGGGCCCGAATCTTATACCCACCTGTAACGTACATGCGATATCTTTTAAATACAGTACACCTTTCTCGTGTACGAAATCATCTTTCATAAATCTTAGTAACCGTACACATATCATGTGCACAAAAATAACATACACATAACCTGTGTATAAAAATCATTCTCTCGATACATAACATTCAATGGTGGCAATTATCATGTCCACATAATTCAATAGTGGCAATTATCATGTTCACATAATTCAATGGTGGCAATTATCATGTCCACATAATTCAATGGTGGCAATTATCATGTCCACATAATTCATTAATAATCCGCAGAACTTCTGTCTGCATAATAATTCATTCGAGGAATGTTTTGCTTGTGTCTATCTCGTCAAACATTTATAAAAGTATTTCATGTATTCGCAGTTCAAAATATATTTCAAAAGCATTTAATAAAGCAGTTGTAAAATTAGCGCATGTATTCTCAGTCCCAAAAATATAAAGGGTAAAAAGGCAAATGAAATCACCATACTGTATTTTGTAGTAAAAATACATATGACGACAATGAACAAGTGTAGGGTTGGCCTCGGATTCACGAACCTATATTAATTGTATATCTATTAAATCATATAATCGTAATCGAACAAAACATATGTATATTATTATTAGTGATCTAATTTTTATATTAATAACTTATAGGTTTCATTATTTAATTAAATATATTCATTTTATATATTTTAAGTAAATAAAGATATTAATATAGTTAAGTTATGTGTATTAAATATATATAATTATTATTTGTTTGTTAACTTAATAATTGTAATAATATTAGTTTAAGGATAATAATAATAATAATTTTGATAATTTTAACTATAATGATAAAAATGATAATAATAATAATAATAATAATAATAATAATAATAATAATAATAATAATAATAATAATAGTTTTAATGTTACAAATAAAATGATACTTTGTTTTAATAATAAAATGATAGTAATAATAACAGTGGTAATAATAATAATCAGCTTTATCATAAACTTTGTATTAAATTTCTAGACTTATAACTACAGTTTTTATAACTAAATTTCATAATCATATTCATAATCATAATACTATATTTATTTTATTTTCATTACAGTATAAACTTAATCATAGTTATGCCTTAAAGTTTGTTATCTTTTACTAGTTCCTCCTGATACCAATAATGTATAGTCTTTTATGAGTTCTTATTCATAATTTTAACCATAATCATTTATATTTGTTAAAATAAATTGTACCTTTCGTTATTTTTAAATTCATGATCAAAATTTTTATATCAACTTTATATCCCAATAATCTTTATGATATATATAACTATAATACTTTCATATTTATCTTTAATAATAATAATCTTGATAGTAATACTTAATACTTAATATTAATAATAATTTCAACAATTTTATTACTAATAATAATATTAAAACTAATAATAATAATAATAATAATAATAATAATAATAATAATAATAATTATTATTATTATTATTATTATTATAATAATAATAATAATAATAATAATAATAATAATAATAATAATAATAATAATAAATGAGAGTAACTACCTCATAAAGGCTTTTCTAAAAACATATGGCTGGTGCAAGACTCGAACCGGAGACCTCTCGATAACCCGACACAACCCCAAACCATTCTGTTGCTTCGATTTTTCTGATTAAAATGGATTATGTTTTAATTATACCCAAAATAAAGTTCTGTTCTTCTTCTTCAAAATCCCCACGGCCAGGAACAAACCCACCATCAACCATTTATATGTTTGGTTTTAAGATGTTCAAACGAAATAAAAATGATTAATTTTGGTGATTGGAAATATCAGAAAAAAAGGAAACAATTAAAAGCAGCAGCAACAGAGAGCCTCGCGAAGGAAAAAAAAATAATAGTGAACTCATACATTGATTTTAAAATCTGGACACAATTAAGTTACGATTACAACATGAAAGATGTTTTAAATCTCTCCTATAATCTATCTGGGTTCTCAATTTAACTTAAAACCTCCAAACACGTTTGAATTTCAACGAAGAACAATTGTTGACTTTTTAAAATTGAAACTTTGACTTCAAAATTACAATTGAATAAAAAGAATTGGAGTATGAACTTTTGTAGATAGTTTAAGTGAAGGGTTCTTAAAATGACTGCATTTCCACATTTTGAGTTTTATTTTAAAATCGAGCTTTTTGGAAAATTATTCAAGAACAGTGCAGTTTTCTGGTGCTCTTCCCTTTTTCTGATTAAATTCGACATTTTGAGAGTTGTAAGGGATAGTTGGGATTGATAATTGATAATGTGAGTTTATTGGTAACACAAATCACTGGTTTGTATCAATGGTAAAGCCAAATAAGTCGACAAGAAATATATTCTCAATGACAGAAATATAATAAACAAAAATAAAGCCTGAGTTAGATAGCAACTGATTTTTAACCCTATCTGATATTTAGATTCGATTTGTACCACCATTGATACGTAAGAACACATCAGTAACATATTGAAATCGTTTGGAACAGAAATACATAATTATTTGTATTTAAATTTATATGTATTAGTCATTTATATATACATATATCTGTATATGTTTTTATATGTTTATATATATATATATATATATATATATATATATATATATATATATATATATATATATATATATATATATATATATAATTATATTTTGTATATATATATGTAATTATATAAACCTGTATGTATATATCTGTTTATATGTATGTAATTCATAAGTCTAGATAATTATAATTATAAGTGTGTTAATATTATTAATAATAAAATAATAAAATTATTGGTAAAAAGGCTAGTAATGATAGATAATAAATAATGATAATATTAATACTAACAATAATGCAAATTTTAATAAATTTAATTAATAATAATGACAATAATAATCTTATTAATGATACAAATAATAATACTAGTTATAATAATATTAATATTATTAATGATAATAATAACATTAATAATAATACTAATACAACCCAAATCTTATATATATGACCCGAACTTTTCCATGTTTATATATATTAATTGAGATTGATATTTACATGACTAAATATTTCCAACGTGTTAAGCAATCAAACTTGTTAAGACTTGATTAAATGAAATAAGTTTCATATAGACAATTGATCACCCAAGTTGACCGACGATTCACGAACGTTACAAATTTGTAAAAACTACATGTTGTGGTATATATAGACATATATATGGTTGACATGATATTATGATGAGTAAGTATCTCACTAAGTATATTAACAATGTGTGATATACATAAGAAATGAGATTACTAAGTTAAGAAACTCGAAATGATATATATAACGATTATCGTTATGATAACGTCTACTAAATACATATGTATCATATTAAGATATTGATACACTATATTTAACATGATAAAATGATATTTAAATATATCATTAAGTGTGTTAACAATGAACTACATATGTAAAAACAAGACTACTAACTCAAGAATTACGAAACGAGACTTATATGTAACGATTATCGTTGTAACGATATTTTAATGTATATATCATATTAAGAGATATTCATACATCATAATATCATGATAACATAATAATTTAACATCTCATTTGATCTATTAGTTAATATGTAAATTAAACTTATGTTATTACGTTGATTAACGTTTTTTTGGTGTGTTTGACTTGTGGTTTGATTCCAAAATTGATTATTGGAATGACCCTTTATAATTACTTGTGGATTTTATTTTCTAGAGACGTGCGGATAAGTTGAAAAAGCAAACAGTAACTGAAATAACCTAAATAATCAAATGGTTATATTTTCAATTAGTAATTTTATTCATTAATCCGTAGTTTATCACCAACTACTATGGTATCGATCAAACTATTAGTTGAAAAATATCTTATATGTGTTATACTTCAGTAGACTTATAACTACCTTTAGTGGTTTGATTATGTTATAATTCAGTAGGCTTATAACTACCTTTAGTGGTTTGATTCTTGATTAAGAATACTAATAATGAAGTGTAAGAACAAAGATGATAATGGAGAAAAGAAATAAATGATTGGTATATTGAGAAAAGGTGTATCATTTACATTCGATTGATGCATATTTATATAAGAAATTGGTAGTCACTATTTGTGGACTTTTGGGGTATATAATATGAAATAATGTCATCCACCAATCTTGACTCTAGTATTACAACACTCCCCCTTGGATGACAATTTTATCAAGAGAGAAACTAGTACTGCCTCGTTAAAAACCTTGCTAAAGAAAACCCGGTGGGAAAAAACATTAGCTAAGGGAAAAAGAGTGCAGCATGGAGTTGACTCCCCCTCAAGTAGACGTCGCTGAGCTGTTACATCTTTTGAACATGTCTCATGCCAATATTGTGAACATGCGTTCTGAAAATAGCAGTTGGAAATGCTTTGGTGAAAAGATTGGCAGAGTTTTGCTGGATTGAACATATCTCATTTCAATCTGGTTGTCCTTGATGATATTTTGAGTGTATGAGAAGAATCTAGAAGGTATGTGTTTTGTTCGGTCACTTTTGATATACACTTCTTTCATCTGTGCTATACAAGATGCATTATCCTCATAGATAGTTGTTGGACTTTTATCGTGTTCTAGTCCACAAGAATCAGTAATGAGTTGCGTCATTGATCTCAACCAAAAACATTCTCGAGTAGCTTCATGTAATGCAATCACTTCAGCATGATTTGATGATGTTACAACAAGTGTTTATTTTTGAGAACGTCATGATATTGCAGTACCTCTATTTAGGAATACATATCCAGTTTGAGATTTAGCTTTATTTGGATCAGATAAATAACCTGCATCTGCATAACCAACCAAATATTGTTTTGATTCGTTAGAATAAAATAATTCTAAATCAGTAGTCCCTCGAAGGTATCGAAATATGTGTTTGATCCCATTCCAGTGTCTTTTGGTAGGGGTTGAGCTGAACCTTGTCAACAAATTAACTGCAAAAGAAATGTCAGGTCTTGTATAATTTGTAAGATACATAAGAGCCCCAATTGCACTAAAATATGGAACTTCTGAACCAAGAAGATCTTCATGATCTTCTAGAGGATGAAATGGATCAGTATCAATATTGAGATCTAACAACTATATGAGTACTTAATGGTTTTTGTCTTGTCTATATTAAAAATGTTATAAAAATCTTTTCGGTATAAGTTATTTGATGTATAAGTAAGTCATTAGTCATATGCTCAATATGTAAATCAACGTAATACTTGATTTTTTTCATTTCAAAATCTTTCTTTAGAAGTTGAATGGTTTCATAGATTTCTTTATTTAAGATAATTGACATAAACAGCTACGATCACATATCTGAACATTGTTTTTATAAAACATACGTGCAAATAAGTTTATATGTATACCCTTTTCTTATCAAGTAGTCATTTAATCATTTATACCACATGCGACCCTATTGTTTTTAACCTATATAAAGACCTTTGTAACTTGATGGAGTACATTTCTTTAGGTTTTGCATTGGATGCTTCTGATACCTTAAATCCTTTAGGTATCTTCATATATATATCACTATCAAGTGATCCATATAGATAAGCATTCACAACATCCATGAGATGCATTTCTAAATTTTTAGAAACTGCCAGGCTGATTAAGTATATAAGAGTAATTGCATCCATAATAGGAGAATAATTTTCCTCATAATCAATTCCTGGTCTTTGAGAAAAACCTTGAGTTACAAGTCTAGCTTTATACCTTGTAACTTCATTTTTCTCATTTCTTTTTCGCACAAAAATCCATCTATAACCCACAAGTTTCACATCTTTAGGTGTGAGAACGATAGATCCGGAAACTTTTCTTTTATTGAGTGATTCAAATTCAGCTCGTATTTCTCTTTACCAATGATCCCAATCATGTCTATTTTGACATTCCATGACAGATTTTGGTTCTGGATCATCATCATCATTCATGATGTCATATGCAACATTATATGAAAATATCTCATCAAGATTTTTCATTTCATTTCGGTTCCATAATATTTTTGAATGTGCACAATTGATTGAAAATTCCGTATTGACATCATCAATCTCCTCTGCAGAAAAAATATTGATTTGTGGTTCTTCTTGAACATTTTCTTTTACCTCATTATCAGCTGATTTTATTTTTCAAGAATTTTTATCATTTGAACCAATTGGTCTCCCACTTTTCTAGCGTGGCGAAGACTCATGAGTGACATTATTGTCAGCTTTTTGAAATTTCAATTCTAGCTTAAGCATTTACTGCTGGTATATATATGATTTATTCACTCCCCTTTTTTTATCTGTAAATGCATCGGGTAATTTATTTGCAAGTTCTTGCATATGCATTATTTTTGAACTTTTATCTCGCATTCTTTTGTGCGATGATCAAGATACATTAATTTATGTTCACACCATGAAACATCTTCTTTTTTTTTTTCATTTCTCCCCCTAATCTAGGGAAGAATTTTTATTAAAATGACAATCAACAAAACGTGCTGTAAAAACATCACCCGTCATGGGTTCAATATATCTTATGATTGCAGTTGTTTCATATCCAACATATATTTCCATCCTTCTTTGAGGAACCATTTTAGTGCGTTGTGGTGGTGCAATTAGAAAATACACCACACGACCAAATGTTTTAAGGTGGAAAATATTTGGCTCTCGACCAAAGTTAAGTTGGTAGGGGAGAATATTTATGACTTGCACTTGGTTTAATGCGAATTAACATCGCATCATGTAAATTTACATGTCCCCATAAATATTGAGAGTTTTGTACTCATTACCAATTGTCTAGTTATTAGCTGCAAGCGTTTATCTATTGATTCAGCTAAACCAATTTTTGAATGCACATAAGCAACTGGATGTTTAACAACAATCCTTATAGACATATAATTATCATTAAATGCTTGAGATGTTAACTCACCAGCATTATCAGGTCTCACCCTTTTAATGGTGTAATCGAAAAATGTGTTCTTTATTTAATAATTTGAGCAAGAAACTTTACAAATGCCACATTTCGACTTGATAATAGACAAATATGAGACCATCTACCAAATGCGTCTATCAGAACATGAAATGTCTAAATGGTTCACATGGTAGATGAATTTATTCACATATCTCACCTTGAATTCTTTCAAGAAACATTTGTGATTCTTTTTCACAATATACTTTTCATTAATCACCATATGTGCTTTTCATCATATATCCTTTTAACCATATGCGCTTTTAATCATATGCGCTTTTCATCATATGCGCTGCGCTTTTCATCATATGCGCTTTTCATCATATGTGCTGCGCTTTTTATCATATGCGCTTTTAATCATATGCGCTGCGCTTTTCATCATATGCGCTTTTCATCATATGTGCTTTTTATCATATGCGCTTTTAATCATATGCGCTGCGCTTTTCATCATATGCGCTTTTCGGTGCTACATAGGTATTTCTCATTTCCGGTTACCATTGACTGATAATCATATCCATTATGATATATATCAGAGAAACTTAACAAATTTCTCTTTGATTTGGGAGAAAACAAGGCATTGTTTATCAGAAAATTCGTACCGTTTGGTAATATGACTTTTTGCCTTTTCCGTTCCTTATATCAAGTTTGCAAGACCTAATATAGTATTTATATTTCATTCATTTGATTTAAATCAATGAAATATTTCTTAGATTTGATCATAGTGTGTATGTTACCACTATCTGCAATACATAGGTCTTTACCATTTAATTGATGTTGTATTTCAGCAGGATTCATACTAAAATTTTAAATAAGATAAGCAAATAATGAGTTATATTTCAGCAAGATAATCAAATTATATTACATGCAAACAAGCAGGGCTGTAAATGAGCCGAGCTACTCGTGAGCTACTTGAGCTCGTGTAAGCTCGCGAGCCTAAACGAGCTTTCATATATATATATATATATATATATATATATATATATATATATATATATATATATATATATATATATATATATACATATATATATATATATATATATATATGTATATATATATATGTATGTATGTATGTATGTATGTATGTATGTATGTATGTATGTATGTATGTATGTATGTATGTATGTATGTATTAATAATAATAATAATAATAATAATAGTTAATAGTAATTTAAATATTTATAAAGTAAAAGAATGATTTAACGAGTAATTGAGTTTGAATATCTGACTTGGTGTTCTTTTCCCAACCAATTCTCACGTCTACCTATGTCCAACTTTTCATTTTCCCAAGTAGAGTTTCCCTTCATTTTTCATATTCATAGACTCATAGTGATAGTTTTAATTATCATTATTATTTATATTATATTATATTTATTTTCTGATTCCTGCTTTCAGTATGTTCGTGTCTCTTCCATTTCTCAGGTCAGTAAACATAATACGGGGTATCATTTAAGCCATCATCACTTCAAATAAATAGTTTTGGGAGTGAACTTATGAAATAAGTTATGAGTAACTGGTCTTTTACCGAGTTAAAAAGCGATTAATGAGCTCGATTCTTCATTCAACGAGCCATTTTTTAATCGATACAAAACATGTTACTCCGTTGAAGGTTTTTAGAGAACAACGAGCTCATAACGAGCCGGGCTCTAGCTTTTGACTAGAATCACGAGCCGAGCTCGAGCTAAAACTTCAAGGCTCGAATCGAGCCGAGCTCGAGCTTTCTGAAAACTAAACGATATATATTATTTTTATATATTGCACTGCTTTTAATTGAATTGCTTTATATGTGTAGCTTTTGTTGATTCAATAGTTAATCGTTAATCATCTAAGAGAGTAAAGTCAACAGAATATAAATGAGGTAAAGTATTATTACCAAAATTCAAAAGTAACTTAATTAGGTATGTCTAGCTTTCATTAATTCAATCATTCTGTTTTCTAACTTTATACTAAAGGATTTAAATGCCTAGTAATAATACGGAGTAATAATAAGGAGTAGTTAATTTTTTATAAAGAAATATGTTTGATATATTATAAACGCGACAAACTATATAATCTTTATGCACTTTCTGGAATATACTCAGTACAATAATTTGCTTTGAATAATTACAAAAAAACCTATATTTCGAGTCAAGAACTACCACATGTGATGTGTTGTTTCTATAGCTTTTTTTTATATGGTTGTAGGTATATTAGTAATACTGATGATAGTTAGTATGACCAATACAATAGGAAAAATCATCCCTGAAAAAAACTTTTTTTTTTGAAAGTGGTAATCTGAGAAAATGAAGATTGATTTGTGAAAATGTGAAAGGGAGATGTTTATTTTATATTTGAAAAATATAGTCGTTGTAACATCGTCAGTTGACGTTAACAACCGTTATATACATATGACCGTTGTAACGTCGTTAGTTGATGTTAACGACTGTTAAGTACTCGTTGTATTAATAATAATTTTAATAAAAGAATTTTATTAGTATAAATACGATTACTATAAATACATTTAGTATAAATACGTTTAGTATAAATACGAAGATTAAGAGAATAAACATATTATGCATAAATAATAAATTTTAAGAATAAACATTAGGTTGCATGAAATAAATAATGATTAATTACATAAGTAATCATAAATGTTAGATTACATAAATATAAATATTAGTGAAGTTAATAAAAGTTATATTACAGAAATATAATTCAGGCGGTGTAACCGACCATATATAACTTAAATAACATAAATATAAATGTTAGTGAAGTTAATAAAAGTTAGATTACATAAATATAATTCAGGCGGTATAACCGACCATATATAACTTAAATAACATAAAAATAAATGTTAGTGTAAGTTAATAAAAGTTAGATTACATAAATATAATTCAGGCGGTATAACCAACCATATATAACTTAAATAACATAAATATAAATGTTAGTGAAGTTAATAAAAGTTAAACAATTTCTTACCTTGATTATACAGAGCACTTCATGCTGATAACGTGTTATAATTCAGTAGACTTATAACTACCTTTAGTGGTTTGATTATGTTATAATTCAGTAGGCTTATAACTACCTTTAGTGGTTTGATTCTTGATTAAGAATACTAATAATGAAGTGTAAGAACAAAGATGATAATGGAGAAAAGAAATAAATGATTGGTATATTGAGAAAAGGTGTATCATTTACATTCGACTGATGCATATTTATATAAGAAATTGGTAGTCACTATTTGTGGACTTTTGGGGTATATAATATGAAATAATGTCATCCACCAATCTTGACTCTAGTATTACAACAATATGTATTATTTACGTGTATTTTAGACTTTTGTGGGTAGCAACTTAAGATTTTAATAATCGAATAATCAAAATATTCGATTTTGGCCAATAGAACTGTAAACATCCATACATTTCATAATTCCTTTACTTTTATTTATTTAACTTGAGATTTTGTTCTCTTTTTAATTACTCTTTGCTTTTGAGATCCTTTATTTATGCAACATTATCAAATCTGGTTAGTAGGTGATAAGGTGAACATGGATCAATTGTGTTTGGCTCAACCTAAAACCGAAACTATAACGACGTTGATCATCTTTTTGCGCCAAAAGGGTTCGCGGTTAGTCATTGGGGCATGCATTATCTTTATTAACGTTATGCTAGATGATTTATTTTCATAATGTATTGTTGAGAGTGTTTGAGTTTTTTTAATATTATTTGCATTAACTTGGTTTATGCTATAGGCATATTTGATAATTTATTTGATTAGTTGATACTTCACATGTTTTCAAATATTACTCATTATTATAATTATAATCATTCAACACGTAACACATTCCTTTATTAACGATGAGACCAGGAAACAATAATATTTAAAATGGGTTTTGCTAACGTATGTCACAGAGGCATACGTTAAGGTGCATTTAATGCACTTGGAATTATCTTAATTATCAGGATTTGTAATTAATAAACGTATAAAAATAGTAACTATTAGATTAAATTAATGAGTATTAAATATAAATTCCAATAATTAAGAAAATTTCGAGTGCATTAAATACACATTAACTTATGCTCCCGTGACAACGTTAGCAAAACTCATCTAAAATTAACATTAATATGGTAAGAATATACGGAGTAATAATTACCATAAATCCCAACCAGCAGTGGTCACATCTAATTTAATTCATGGGATTCCTATTGGTACTCATAATCTTTGTCTTTCTCATCTTATCTATGCGGACGATGTCATTATTTTACTGAAGTGGTGTAAAGAGGATTTGGAGTACATAGTGAGCATTTTTAAAGTATTTTATTTGACTTCGGGTTTAGAGATTAACGTGGTGAAATCTAATATTTTTGGTGTTGGTGTCTCGAATGCCGAGGTCACTGCTTTAGCTATGGAAATGGGATGTCGTGTTGGATTACTTCCTACCACTTATCTTGGAATTACCATAGGTGCAAACATGAAGATGGTAATTAATTGGGATTCGTTAATTAACAGGTTTCAAACAAAGTTATCGTCTTGGAAAGCCAATCTTCTTTCGATTGGTGGAAGATTGACGCTCATAAAATTTGTTTTGGGAAGTCTAGCGATTTATCCAATGTCACTATTTAAATGTCCGGAAACCGTTCTCAAGATTCTAGAATCATTTCGATCTAGATTCTTCTGGGGCGGGAACGATTCGAAGAGGAAAATGGCATGGGTTAAGTGGGATGTGGTGTTATCGTCTTTTAATAAAGGCGGTCTTAGGGTGCGTTTGTTTACCTCTTAATGGAATGGTTCAGCACTGAATGCTGAACCATTCAGTATTCAGTGCGTTTGTTTCTAACCTCTAAATGAGATATGGTGCTGAATGGTTCAGTATTCAGTGCTGAATCATTCAGAGTTAAAACACTCTCTTAACCATTAAGAGGCTAAATTTTATGTAATATTCTTCTTAAATCGTATCCCGAACACTTATCAAGTAAGTATATAGAAGTTTTTGTTAATGTTAAACGATAACAAGTTGATTTAATTGAATCATATTATTTATTCAAAATGATTATCAAACAGCTTATTATCATTCAGAACTAAATTTATTCAGAGACTCCGAACCATTCAGATTATGAACCATTCAGCGCTAAATCATTCAGTTTTATCAAACGCACCCTTAATATTGGGAGTATTAAAGCATTTAATCTCGCTCTCATTCAAAAGTGGCGATGGAGATATCACAACTCAAATGGATCACTTTGGTCTCATGTGATTAAAGAAATACATGGGTTAGTGTTTGTGTGACAACCCGAAAATTTTTGACCAAATTTAAACTTTATATTTAAATGATTAATATTTCCGACACGATAAGCAAAGTCTGTAATATTGAAATACAATTATTTTTGAAAAACTAAAATATAATATTATTAAATAAATATTTCAATCCTATATAATATGTACAAAATTATATTTTTCTTTGAGAATATATATATATATATATATAATTTTTTTTTGAAAAGTGATTGAATATAATAATAACTAGATACAAAACGTTTTGATTTAAATTATCATATGTAAATATAACAAGACATCGATTTATAGAAGCAAATGACCAAAACATTCAAATGTATAAGTTACATTTCATGGAGTATAATTATTGGTGAAATAAATCTAATTATTGATAAAGGTACTTGTCGCGAAACGTAAAGTACAAGTTTTTAAAGCGTATGAAAATGCGTTCGAATAACCGGAACCGGTACTTAAGTCGAGGGTCAACGTACAACACATCGATGTAAAAATTACAAATCAACTATGCACGAGAATATAATATAATATTTAATTAATTCTAAAGATTAAATATATTATTTATTAAATAATATATATAATATTACATACATATTATGTCGACAGCGTGAATTTAGGAATGATTAGATGTATGAAGGTCTCATGCGATCGCATGAGGGGGTAGGTGAGGCCAAGTTCTTTAAAAGGCGAACGAATTCAGTTTTGTGATTCATTTTTTTCATCCATCTATCCACTGATACTCCATATATGTTTATTATTATTATTATTATTATTATTATTATTATTATTATTATTATTATTATTATTATTATTATTATTATTATTATTATTATTATTATTATTAAGATTAATATTATTATTATTATTAATCTTATTATTATTAGAAGTACTAGTATTATTATAATTAGTATTATACATAAAATATTACAACGAGGTCATGAGCGAGTTATTTCAAACGGGTTTTTCGAGCGGGATAGAGCTAAGAAAACAATGAGTTATAGCTATGGAGGTTATGAGTAATGTTCGTGGGTATTGTTCGCAAGTCAAACTTAGTGTTTATCATCTCCGTTGCGTCTACGTACTTTCCTACAATATTGAATCACAATATTGATACGTGAGCATTCACATCTTATCTTTTATATATTAATAGTGTATCAATGTCTAGTGCTCGAGTATATATGTTTATGCATGCTTATATGTTTTAATTTTCGTCATTAGATAGTTTTGATGAATTATGAATTTGATACATATGCTACTGAGATAAGGTATATGATATGCATGTTTTTGGAAAGCTGGCGAAAAATTATTAACTTTTCATTTAGAAATCGCGTGATTTCGATGAACGGATTAAAAGATATGGTCAACTGAATTATGTTTGATGTTAATTGAAATTGTGTTTGAAACTGTAAATTAATATTTAAACAACTTGTCTATGAGATTGATAAATTGGATTTTTAGATATTACTAATCGAGTAAATGAATTTCTATATAAGGCACGTCTCGGTTTGTTGAACAATTGTTAAAGTTGACTGTCGTATCATAATTTAAAGCTTTATAAACACTATAATCTGATTTTACAAGTATTGAAAAACTATGTGAAATAATAAAATATTTTCGATTGCCATGATGAAAGGACCCGTTCATATACATTATAAACGATTCACAATAGTTGATTTCATTGCGAGGTACTTGACCTCTATATGATACATTTTACAAATATTGCATTCGTTTTTAAAAGACAAACTTTCATTTACATTGAAAGTTGACGGCATGCATACCCTTTCATAATATATCCATCTATAATTGACTTAATAATAATCTTGATGAACTCAACGACTCGAATGCAACGTCTTTTGAAATATGTCATGAATGACTTCAAGTAATGTCTCTAATATGAGCTAATGCACAGCGGAAGATTCCTTTCATACATGAGAATAAACATGCTTTCAAGTGTCAACCAAAAAGTTGGTGAGTCCATAGGTTTATCATAAAACAATAAAATTCATCATTTTGATAGACCACAAGATTTAAATCCTGTATGGTACAAATGGGCCCGGATCCTATACCCACATGTAATGTACATGCGATATCTTTTAAATACAGTACACCTTTCTCGTGTATGAAATCATCTTTCATAAATCTTAGTAACCGTACACATATCTTGTGCTCAAAAATAACATACACATAACCTGTGTATAAAATCATTCTCTCGATACATAACATTCACTTTTCATTGCTTTCATAGCTTGGCTTGGTAACCGACTTTAACATATAATGCGCATAATAATATCCCCAAAACAGAACATCTCGTCTGTATAATAATCATATAAACTTTGAAGTACTAAACACCACGCCCACTGGCCCTTCCGTCTAGTGAACATTCTGGGTGGGGGTGTTAAACCAGGTAGCTACCTTTAGGATTCGCGTCAATTAGGCGTGCACTAATTCTCAAAATTAGTGATGTTCCCTAATTCTTAGGTTACCAAGCAATAATAATCAGGGGAAAAATATTCATATCAATTATGGCAATTATCACGTCCACATAATTCAATGGTGGCAATTATCACGTCCACATAATTCATTCGAGGAATGTTTTGCTTGTGTCTATCTCATCAAACATTTATAAAAGCATTTCATGTATTTGCAGTTCAAAATGTATTTCAAAAAGCATTTAATAAAGCAGTTGTAAAAGTAGCGCATGTATTTTCAGTCCCAAAAATGTAAAGAGTAAAAGGGAATCAAATGAACTCACCATACTGTATTTTTTTTAGTAAAAATACATATGACTATATTGAACAATGCAGGGTTGGCCTCGGATTCACGAACCTATATCATTTGTGTATTTATTAATATACATAGTTGTAATCGAACAAATATATATATAAATTTATTAGTTATATCCTTTTTATATTAATAATATATATGTGTTTCTTATATTCATTTTGTTATATAAAAATATTAAATTTTGTTATGTTATATGTATTAGATTTATTTATATATATATAATTATTATTTGTTTGTTAGTACTAAGATAATATGTTAAGTGATAACAACAACAACAACAATAATAATAATAATAATAATAATAATAATAATAATAATAATAATAATAATAATAATAATAATAATAATAATAATAATAATAATAATAATGATGATGAAAAAGGAAGCTACCTTCAAAGGAAAATCGGTTCAAAAAGTAAACTGCCCCCTTAGGGACTCGAACCCGCGACCTCTTGAAACCCCAATACCTCCCTTAACCATTCCACTAATTCTACTTTCCTGTTATAAACCGTGTCCCATATTAATTTAACTACTTTCTGCTCGTCCCAATATAATTATGGCCCAACAATAGATCTCGGCCCAAGATCCATTTACGTCCCAACAGTAAATAACTACCCGGCCCAAGTTCTATATTAAGCTCATGACCCAAAACTATTTTATCAAAACTATTTTATCAAAACTATGTTTCGGTTTTTCTTCTTTTTCATCAAAACTATTTTATCAAAATCCAACATCAGTCATCATTATTATCATGTATTATCATCCTCATAACATCACCTCATCATCTACAAAAGTCACGGCTTCATCATCATGACCATTTTTTTTCGTTTCCTAATCTTATCATCATTTATATCATACTCATCATCCTGATCATGAGCATCATCATCATCAATCATTTAAACCTCAACTTAGGTGTGTGTGTTTATATAATTGTCGAGTAGAAACCAGGAAATAGAGATGCTGAATTGCAAACTCGTGGCCCATTATTCGATTCCAAGCCCAACTGATTAACAACACTAGTTCTCGACCCAATGATTTATCTAAGCCCAATTACTAACTTAGATTACGGAATGCAACTAATTCAATAGCAATTCAAAGGTTTGTTTTAAAAAAAAAATCCCACCGACGGGTGGTGGGGAATAATTGTTGCCCACATCAAAACAAAAGGATACACTAATGTGTTAGGTGATTGAGGTGGGGTTAAGGTTTGTCTTGATTGAAACTTTCGGCCAAGAAAAAATATAGAAAAGAAAAAGAACGTGCCATATTATAACATAATAAAATGGTTTCACTTCCCACTTATCTCTATTATTTTTGTAACAAAAACGAAAGGACAAACGATTGAATTCTACAGAGGTTGTAGTAGTTTTAAAGGTGACGGTTTAGATGGTTTCCGAATAGAAACATAAAGGGATAAAAGAAAACACAATAGCAGTGAACAAGTGCAGCAATAAAGTAATTAATAAAAGTGATAGTTGTTTATTCGGTTTTTATACATAAGAAGACATAAGTATTGTAGTTGTACCAGGAACTATTAAGGGTTGTAGTAGTACGAACAATGATTCATTGATTGTTGTTTTGAATGGGTTTCGAGAGTTGTCTTGGTGGTTGATGGCTTGGCAATCGAAAATATCAGCTGTAGCTTGATCGGTTTATTGTGGGTTTAGTGGTGATGTTTGATTATGATTACAACTGAACACGAAAGAAAGAAAAGAAATAGAAACATAAAGGAGATGATGAGACGGGTGAACCATGGTGGTGACTTGAATGGTTAAACCGAATAGAAAGATGGAGGATGCATGAACGTTTATCATGAAGGTGGTTGTCGGTGGTTGTCATGGTTAGTTAAGATGGGGATGGAGTGGGTTTGATTGGTGATGAGGGTGATGCAGTAGTGACCCGTCCTAATCCATCTGGACGAAGTCTTCAATAGTTGGTCCCATTGCGAGGTTCTGACCTCTATATGCCATGAACGACTCCATGTAATATGAGCAAATGCACAGCGGAAGATTTCTTTCATACCTGAGAATAAACATGCTTTAAAGTGTCAACCAAAAGGTTGGTGAGTTCATAAGTTTATCATAAAACAATAAAATTCATCATTTTGATAGACCACAAGATTTAAATGCTGCATGGTACAAATGGGCCCGAATCCTATACCCACCTGTAATGTACATGCGATATCTTTTAAATACAGTACACCTTTCTCGTGTACGAAATCATCTTTCATAAATCTTAGTAACCGTACACATATCTTGTGCACAAAAATAACATACACATAACCTGTGTATAAAATCATTCTCTCGATACATAACATTCACTTTTCATTGCTTTCATAGCTTGGCTTGGTAACCGACCTTAACATATAATGCGCATAATAATATCCCTAAAACAGAACATCTCGTCTGTATAATAATCATATAAACTTCGAAGTACTAAACACCACGCCCACTAGCCCTTCCGTCTAGTGAACATTCTGGGTGGGGGTGTTAAACCCGGTAGCTACCTTTAGGATTCGCGTGAATTAGACGTGCACTAATTCTCAAAATTAGTGATGTTCCCTAATTCTTAGGTTACCAAGCAATAATAATCAGGGGAAAAATATTCATATCAATTGTGACAATTATCACGTCCACATAATTCAATGGTGGCAATTATCACGTCCACATAATTCATTCGAGGAATGTTTTGCTTGTGTCTATCTCGTCAAATATTTATAAGAGCATTTCATGTATTCGCAGTTCAAAATGTATTTCAAAAAGCATTTAATAAAGCAGTTGTAAAAGTAGCGCATGTATTCTCAGTCCCAAAAATGTAAAGAGTACAAGGGAATCAAATAAACTCACCATACTGTATTTTGTAGTAAAAATACATATGACTATATTGAACAATGCAGGGTTGGCCTCGGATTCACGAACCTATATCATTTGTGTATTTATTAATATACATGGAGTATATAAATTTATTAGTTATATCCTTTTTATATTAATAATATATATGTGTTTTCTTATATTCATTTTGTTATATAAAAATATTAAATTTTGTTATGTTATATGTATTAGATTTATTTATATATATAATTATTATTTGTTTGTTAGTACTAAGTTAATATGTTAAGTGATAACAATAATAATAATAATAATAATAATAATAATAATAATAATAATAATAATAATAATAATAATAATAATAATAATAATAATAATAATGATGATGAAAAAGGAAGCTACCTTCAAAGGAAAATCGGTTCAAAAAGTAAACTGCCCCCTTAGGGACTCGAACCCGCGACCTCTTGAAACCCCAATACCTCCCTTAACCATTCCACTAATTCTACTTTCCTGTTATAAACCGTGTCCCATATTAATTTAACTACTTTCTGCTCGTCCCAATATAATTATGGCCCAACAATAGATCTCGGCCCAAGATCCATTTACGTCCCAACAGTAAATAACTACCCGGCCCAAGTTCTATATTAAGCTCATGACCCAAAACTATTTTATCAAAACTATTTTATCAAAACTATGTTTCGGTTTTTCTTCTTTTTCATCAAAACTATTTTATCAAAATCCAACATCAGTCATCATTATTATCATGTATTATCATCCTCATAACATCACCTCATCATCTACAAAAGTCACGGCTTCATCATCATGACCATTTTTTTTCGTTTCCTAATCTTATCATCATTTATATCATACTCATCATCCTGATCATGAGCATCATCATCATCAATCATTTAAACCTCAACTTAGGTGTGTGTGTTTATATAATTGTCGAGTAGAAACCAGGAAATAGAGATGCTGAATTGCAAACTCGTAGCCCATTATTCGATTCCAAGCCCAACTGATTAACAACACTAGTTCTCGGCCCAATGATTTATCTAAGCCCAATTACTAACTTAGATTACGGAATGCAACTAATTCAATAGCAATTCAAAGGTTTGTTTTAAAAAAAAAATCCCACCGACGGGTGGTGGGGAATAATTG